>NW_015547685.1:2186149-2196580 GCF_001515605.1 Sinocyclocheilus anshuiensis
ATATATATATATATATATATATTAATTAATCCAAAATTTTGAACTGTAGTGTATATGAATGGCAGCAGGCAGAAGCTCATGGTCAGCTTAAGATTTAATTAACAAGGTCTTAACTGAATGTCTGGTGGACACAGATCCTATTTAAGGGGTCTTTTAAGAGCCTAACAACTGCCCCTTTAACATAAGGACACGGGCATGCAGAAGATTACCCTGAAAACATATGTTTAGGTCAACACAGGACTAATTTAGTGTAGTAAACATCATATAACCACTTTCGGTAACACTTTACTTGAAGGGGTGTGCATACGACTGACATGACACAATCTTTGCATTAAAAATTACATAACTGAGCGAATGACACTTAATGACAGTTGTCATAAACATGCATAAAAAACCTTCATATTCATGACATGTGTCATGTCATGATTATGTAGGTGTCATGTCATGATTATGAAGGTTTCATGTCAGTCTTATGCACACCCCTTCAAGTAAAGTGTAACCCCACTTTCAAGTAAAGTCAATTCATCTGCTTATTAAAATGGGAACATAAAGACTACTGCTTTAAAGACCATCAGTCTTATATTGGCAAAACACACATACCAGCAGAAGCATTGGCCGTTTCCATGTGGTTAGTCCTATAATCCCAGATAGGATGACCTGCAGAAAACAATCAGTCTGTTCAGCAAAGAGGCAAACACTCACAGACAGATTAACTGATAATGAACCCATTATTACCCATCAGATGCTGCACGTGCTCAAAATGGCCTTCAGCACTTTTAAATCCTGTTTTATTGACTCGTTCAAGCAGCCTCATTCAAATACCATTGTCCATACTCGGCTCCCTCTCATTTCCTCTTTCACTGCCACTTCCTGTCAATTACATCAACTGATGGGTTCTTTTGTTTAGCTCTTTTTAACTGTAAAATGTTTGTGTGAGGTACACAATAAAAAATAATTACATTCATTAATTTTATTCAAATCAACAAAATTCTGTAGTAAGAGTGAATCAGCATTACAATATTACACTCTAAATGCTTTCATCATTATCATTTCCATCATTGTTAAATGTCACAATTATTTCAATTATATGAGTTTTCAGAGTTTTTTATTTTTTTGTTTATTTATTTTATTCATCAGTAATGGAGTTCAAATCTATAAATAAACATTAGCTCAAGTTAACTGTTGTTTGCTCACTACAGAGTGTTAAGCAGTAGAGATTCACACTTAGCCAAAACATCACTCAACTCCTGCCAGTGACCACAAATATTAACCACACTTAAATACGGGAAATAATATTGTAAATTGTACTTTTGAGGATATCTTTGGCTGGATTCCACCATAGAACTAGGATCATTTCTAAATATCTAAAAACTTAAAGCTGCAGTCTGTAAGTTTTGCCTCTTTGTCGCCATCTCTGTTTGAGACTTGCAATTTCAGTTATTTGCGGAATTATCTTCTTTACGTGGGTTGTGCATCGGCACGGCTCCTCAGCGCGGATGAATCTAATGTTTTAAGGTTTGTGGATCATGGTGTGGATATTCACTGTACTTCGGAATTACAGATACTATGTCCCAGATGACGTACAGTACTACACACTATGCACTCATACACTATGTACTCAACCATTTAGTGTATGAATTAAATAAGGTTATTTTGTAATTCATAATCGGAGTCTGATAGCCGCTCCCTCTTCGCTACGTAATTAAAGCTGCGACAGTTGAGTGCATGAAGTGTGCAACATTTCACACTTCATTTTTTCAGTTATTTAAGTGCATCATCCGGGTATTTAAAGTGCACTTTTTCTTTTTGGAATTTTCAGTGTGAATGCACTACTTGCACTATTCATACTAAAAACGTCATAGAATAGTGCACAAGTATGTGATTTGGGACGCACCTTACGTCTTAGAAGTATGTCCAAAATAAGAAGTTTTGTGAAGAAGTTGTGAATCGGGCTAAAGTAAGGAGATAGTTTTGAACACTGATTGGTTATGTTTTGGTCAATATTTGATTTTGGATAATTTTGAAACAAAAAAAAGTTACCTAATGCAGCTTTAATGTAAAGACTACAAGAAATATTTGAACTTTTAAAAAAGCCATTCACATCACAGGAATAAATAATCTGGAAAATAGCAATTTTTTTTAAGTGAAATTAAATAATGTGAAGAAGTTGTGAATCGGGCTAAAGTAAGGAGATAGTTTTGAACACTGATTGGTTATGTACTTGCTATGTAATTGATTTTGGATCATTTTTAACCAAAAAAAGTTACGGAATGCAGCTTTAAGAGGAATCTGGAGAATCTCAAGATGTTAAAAAGGTAAGGATTAGTTCCCTTCCAGAATAAAAACGAGCATTTGTGGTTAAAAAGTATATAATTTATATATACTGTATATATATATATGTTTTTTTTTTTTTAGAAAATTACTGATTGTTTCGCTACACAAGACCCTTATTCCTCAGCTGGGATCATGCAGAGCCCTTTGAAGCTGCACTGAAACTGCAATTTGGACCTTCAGCCCGTTGGCCATCATTGAAGTCCATTATATGGAGAAAAAGAACAAATACATTCATTTGTTTTTGACTGAAGAAAGAAAGACATGAACATCTTGGATGACGTGGGGGTGAGTAAATCATCAGGAAACTTTTATTCTGGGAGTGACTAATAGTTTAAAGCTATTAAAAGTTAAAACATTGTCATTTGCTGTGTATAATAGCCACATGCATAAATAATAATGTATGTAAACAAGCTTAAAAGTCTGGTGACTGTGCCAGGATCAAAATAATCATTCATGTGATATTGACTGATAAATCTGATAATCAATTTTTTTATTTAAATTAAATGACATTCACTGAAATCTAGTTACTGGATTGGATATTACGCCTTACTGTGAAACGGTATACTGTAAACATGTATAACTGTAAACTGTACACTGTAAAAATGTTAATCCTAAATATGTGCTTAATGTGGTAACATCTGAATTAACTGGTCAAATTCCAGTTAAATTATTATTTCATTTGACTGAATCAACCCAACTGCATTAGGTTACACCGAGAGATCAGGCAGAAACTTTTTCCTTAGGGCAACAACTGGACATTGGTACTCGACTAATAATTTACAAATATTAGTGCATAGTGCATTATTGGTAAACAACAGTGTGTGTTGTGCTCATATACTCTGAAATAGACTGAACTAAAAGTGCAGCACCACGTTTCTGTATCAGACTGCATTGGACCACATTAGACCACAATAAAACTTCTCCTTTACACCTGTTGGTTTGTAATGGATCGATGAAAAGCTGTACACTTATACAGTGGCATTTTAACAAGCATGCATTTTTATATCTGTAGAATGCATGATATGTGGCGTAAAATAAAAGCATTAGCACCTTATGGCTAGTAATATAATACTCACAGAAGATCCGGACCAAAACGGACAGGAGTTTCTAATAGGGGGCGAGTTGCTAAGGGACAGAGCCCCGAAAGAGAGCGCCACCATGGAGCCGCCGAGAACCAGCTGCAGCAAGCCGAGGGAGAGCAGAGGGCGTGCGGGCAGCAGCGCCGGGATGAGCCGCGTCTGAGATCCAGACATACGGGACGGAAGAGCGGACACACGGCGGCTGCGGCTTCTGTAAGATGCGTCTGCGAACTGATGGGCTAAAGTAGCCCCCGATAAACGACAACAAGATCCAGGCAGAACTATGGGCAGAGACATTGGAGACGCACGAGCAGCCCAACAACAATAAACATTAAAGCAGCATATCGCCGCTCCCTCATTTTACTCTGTCTCTCAAGGCGACGGTTATTTCTTTAAACTGCCCGTTCCGCGTTACTTCCATGGTCCTGTCGAGGTAGTTGAGTATTGGTTTTAAAATAACTAGGCTCTGTGACCTGCTGCTCGGATTTGGTTTCACATTTTTGGCCAGCGCGAGCGGACAGGCGGGGGAGGGGCGCGTGGGAAGAAGAGACACACTATCGAGACAAACTCTCACCATGATGAAACATTTGCAGTCTGTATTGCTTAAAGGTAACACACTTACGCACTCTTTATTTCGTTATTAGGAAATAAACAACTGGACACCAAAACACTGACATTACGTAGTTTTGAATAAAAAAGAGACAGATGTGCATTTTTGCAATATGCACAAAACAAACTGCAGAATGATAAATCTTTGGTTGTATGTAGCATCAGAATTTTATCAAAAACATCATCATTGGAAAAATGAAGAAATTGCATTTAGACAATTTCTTTATATTTTTCAGATAAATAAAAATCATTATCAAATCACGTGTTTCTATAGCACATAAAAAAACAGCAAATTGTTTTACTGACAAAAAGTGCTGACAAAAGTGCAGTATAATAAGATCACACAAAATAAAAACATGTTTGTAAAAAAAAAAGGTAAACAGTATTAGATTACATTTATGTGACTATATTTTAGCATAACCGTATGTCTTCAAATGATATAATGTTAATACCAGCCTGTTTGAGATATTAAACTATATCATGTTTTCAACAAAATAATACATAATTGCCTTTATATATATATATATAGTGAATATAATATACATTTTCACTGTTTATTATAAGATAATAGATTTTTTTATTTTAATATTTATTAATATATTTCCCCACAGTATTTAGTTTGATTTATTTACAGTATTTACATTATAATTGCATGCAATGTATGTCCTGGGGGACCCCCAGTCCTGCACATTTTGTATGTCTCCTTTATCAGACACACCGAATTTGGTTCTTGCAGTCTCTACTAACGAGCTGATGAGTTGAATCAGGTGTGTTAGATGAGGGAGACATACTAAATGTGCAGGACTGGGGGTCCCCCAGGACATACATTGCATGCAATTATAATGTAAATACTGTAAATAAGGACTCTAGGACAGGACATACTTTTTACCGTCTCTATGGCAAGGCAACTTACACTTAACCAATTAGCATGTTTCTTACCTTTTTCTTTAAAATGAACATTTTTACATTTAATTTATTGATTTTGCGACATTATTGTAACAAACATTGATTTTGTAAAAGGCATGTTTCTGATGCATGTGGTAAAGGCGCAATGGATTATTTTATATAATTATGATAAAACACCAATCGACTTGTTACAATGCCCTGTTGAATGGAAAGCCATAGGGAGTGACGTTTTACCAGCTAATTGGTTAGCGTGTTACGAGTTCTGTAGTTGCTATGGTGACGATGACTGCTTCGTGGCGCCTGTTTGCAAACTAGCTAGCATGTTAGGTAGCTTTGGTCAAATCTTGTTGCAGATGCAAACAAAATAAATTTACCTTAAATGTAAAACTGGTTGTACTCCCAATTTAATTCGTAGCGAAAGTGAATATCACAGTTATACAGGATACTTTCTGGCTATCAAAAAAAAGCTGATAAACATGACTTAAACCACCTGCTGTCCTCCACCGGAAGACTTTCAGCGCGCTATCTCCAGAACAAACTTCTGCCTTACTATGTGAGTTGACAAGTTAATTTGGTTGCAAATATTTACCTGTAAATAATATGCACTCTGTAACTCTATAACTATACATTTAGCTACTCTATAACAAAGGTCTTAAAACGTATTTTGGATTTTCATGGTTCTGATAAAAGTCCACAATTTGTTAATTCCCCAACAATTAAATTATTTACTGAACAACAATAACATTAACATAAATCTAATTAATATTCAGACCTTACAGTGAGTAGTTGAATACACAGTCTAAAGGAAAATCTTCAAGAGGAGATTAATCAGGTCAATAAATATAATATGAATAATTCACAAACACACTAAGAAATAAAAACATTTGTCTTTTATTTATTCTTTTATTTATTAGATAGAGACAGAGAGGTCAGATATGGAAGTTGTCAGTCTTAGTGGATATTCTTACCTCTTTTATTATATCTGATTTAATAAAATATTTAAATGATGCTTGATCATGTTTATTAAAACCATGACAAATTGATTGTCACAATACAATACAGTACAAAAGCAGTGCTCACACTATACAGAACAATAAATAACTGTTATACAGTATACTGCATAGATTAAAAAAAAAAGTAATAACTTATCGTGACAACTAAAATAACTAAAAACATGTGAAATGTCTTTGTCAAATCTGTATTTATTTTCTTTTAAATTCTGTGTTCAAGAGTGTGTGATTTTATTTATTTTTTAAATTATGTTTGTATTATTATTCTAATTATTTTATTTTATTATTTAATAAATGTCCTGTGTATTAGTCTCTCTGAGAAGTTTAAGGTTCAATGAGTATCAGAACCTAACTGGAATACTGTAGGTGATCCAGACTGCATTTCATGGGCTCTGTACTTGTACTCTGCACAATGACAATAAAGTTGAATCTAATCTTATCTATCATAATAGATAATCATAATCTTATCACATTATATATTCTGTTACAGACAAGAGCCGCTCATTACCAGTCATAACCAGGAGGTGGCGATATTGACTGAAATCTTGGTGCTTGCAGACTAATTCCACCAGTCTGCAACTACTGTTGGAGTTATTACGGTAAGTTCTCATCCTGTACATATCCTCCCAGCTGAATGGTATTGCTTTTCATTCTGTCACTTTTTGATTAAAATGGTTTTGTTTCATGTTCGAGTTAGAAAACAAGCTGAAAGACCAAAGAAAGATAGGTGAGCTGGAGTCAAAGAAACAACATGGACATGAGCCGAGTGTTCCAGCCCCTTTTTGTGTTTACACCAATACTTGAGAACTTGGATGTTTCACATTAGCACTGTCTGACTGATGCATCTGGTATGCTGGATAGCCTTCAAATGCTCAATGTGGCTGTACTCTACAATGAGAGAAGGGTTTGTTGGAACGTAATTGAGTTGGCTGCTGGTTCAGGTCAGTGGAGGAGGAGTTGGCTCAATCCCAGTCCCAGGCCAAGAAGGCCGTGAGAGGGAGAGACCTCTCAGCCCAATTACATACACAATTCTGCCAACTTATAGTAATAAACAGCAGTGTAGGTTACTCAAGACAAGTTTGTTTTGATTGTTTGCTTTTTCTTCTCATTTTTTTTTTTTTTCAGAAAAAAGGATATTAATAACAACTTTTAGAGACATGTCGACAGGAAGTTTTTAAACACTGTCTCTCTCTGTGACACTATAAAAACATTGATCAGTTTGTTTGTGCATCCAGACTTGCCCAAACAAGCAACATTGGCTCAACCAATAGCGTGCGATTTGGACAGGCTTATCTGTTTGACTGACCAATGACAGGCAGAGGAGTGGTCAGTCTTTATTTTTGCATTTCCACTTGGGGACACTATTGGGCAAAAAAAGATGCATTTCAGCTTTAAGAAATGTGTTATCAACAGTAAAAGGTGCAAGTCAGTGGTAATGATCAGAGGTACACTGATCAACCTTATACTGATATACATTGGCAGCATCACACCAAAGCAAAAGTTTTCATTAAAGATGCCATTGTAGAATATCCTGTTGACAAGTGTACACTACTGTCCAGAAGTTGTAAGGCCACATTGAAATCATCAAAAGTGACGGTAGGAAATTTATAATGTTACAAAAGATTTCTATTTCAAATAAATGCTGTTCATTTGAACTTTCTAGTCATTAAAGAGTCCTGAAAAAAAATGTATCACCGTTTCCACAAAAAATGTAAACAGCACAGCCGTTTTCAACATTGATAATAATAATAATAATATCTTAATGATAAGATAAAAATGTTTCTTGAGCAGAAATCAGCATTAGAATGATTTCTGAACGATCATGTGACACTGCAGACTGGTGTAATGGCTGCTGAAAATTCATCTTAATGATAAGATAAAAATGTTTCTTGAGCAGAAATCAGCATTAGAATGATTTCTGAATGATCATGTGACACTGCAGACTGGTGTAATGGCTGCTGAAAATTCAGCTTTGCCATCACAGAAATAAATTACATTTTAAAATATATTAAAATAGAAAGTTTTACTGTATTTTTGGTTAAATGAATGCAGCCTTTGTGAGTATAAGAGTCTCAAAAACAAACAAAATCTTACCAACACCAAAGTTTTGCATGGTAATATATTTGTCACCCAAGACTGATTTAAACTGCATAGTATTCGTCTCATGTGTATATCATTTTTGACATTTTAGGCTGTGATAGCATTATTCTTTTTTACTTTATTCTTTTTAAGTGAGAAAAAGTACTCAATGCACCTTTAAGATCATTTGAGCTAACTCGTTTTAAAGAATGCCATTTTCGAACTCCAGTGTGTTTATTACACTTTTGAGCTGTTGGCAGAGATAGAACACATGAGTCTCTGGTTGAGCTGTCAGGTCTGTGCAGTGAGAGAGAATTGATTTGAGAACAGCGCTAGCAAGCCAAGAGAGAGGCAGCTCAACTGCAGTTCGGCACAGCCTGTACCAGCCTCAGACTCCAACAGGAATAACTGCAGCTGCATCTTGTATTACAGGACTTACCACATGCATTGGGTTTGATCAGAATGATGCAAAGAGGACTCCCTGTTTCAAAACCATTGATATGAGTTATTAATTTTTAACTTGACAAATGACTGACATAAGGTGACATCATCTCAACTTGCTTCAAGTATTTCATTGAGCATCAAGTGGCACAGTAGCAAAGATTTTTATCCTACAAAAGTAAACAAAAAGCTCCTTAAAATAAAACAAATTTATAAATATCACAGTGAACTTAACATACTATTGCCAAAAGATGTGAGAAGTGTTTTCTTCTCCCTTTTAAAAGTTGATAGGCTGATTTATTTTGACATCCTAACTATAGTTTGCCCAAAAATTAACAAAAGATGCTGTAAATTAATTCACTCTTAGGCCATTCAAGATGTAGGTGAATTTCTGTCTTTATTGGAACAGATTTGGAGAAATTTAGCATTACATCCTGTGCAGTGAATGGGTGCCGTCAGAATGAGAGTCCAAACAGCTGATAAAAACATCACAGTAATCCACGCGATTCCAGTCCATAAATTAATGTCTTGTGAAGTGGAAAAACTGTTTTGTAAGAAACAAAGCCATTATTGAGGTGTTTTAACTTTAAACCATCGCTTCTGGCCAAAACACAAATCTAGAATCCATAATGATGCTTTCTCTATTGAAAAAGTCCATCCTGATGAAAAAACTAACTCATCTAGATCTTGGATGACCTGAGGCAAATTTTCATTATTGGGTGAACTATTTAATTGTCTTTTTCCAGATGTCTGAACCCCTTTCAGAACAGACCTGCAACCCACCAGTTGAGATCCGCTGGTTCTTTAGAGAATGTAGGCAGTTTTTTGGCTATCCAGTGCTTTCATTTCAGTTTTGTTATGTGTATTTCAGTGGGAGAGAAGGCATCTGCAGGCGTTGTTGAAGCAGCATGAACTGCAGCAGGTCCATGGCCAGCTGGGATAGGTTCAGGGTCTGCTGAAAGTCATGACGGCAGAGGCAGATGACAGGGTGGTGAGCGCAGAACTGGAAAATGCCCTGCATATTATCTCAAATCACAGCTGCACTGTGGACATGCAACAGTATTTTACTAACCAGATTGAGCGCCTCAGAGGGGAGAATCAACAATTGAAGGTGGGGAAATTTAGGGAAGAATCTTTCAGTAGAACTTAAAGACTATTCCTATAACTAATTCACAATATAGGATTCCTTAGCTATTAGGTAGTTTCTGTTCAAATGTTAAACCGATTATAGATTAAATAACCCCATTCATAGGCATTATTGATGCTCGGTGGGTGTATCAGGAAGAGCTATGAAGATATATTACACATTTGTTTTCTTTTGGTCCAAGCTGAGGGTTTAATATTGCACTTCTCATAATTGTTTCTTGCATGTCATCCATATACTGGTTGGTTTAACAGGCTGCATTGAGACAGGCAGAGTTCAGATTCAGCACAGTGGAGAGAGAGAAGGCCTGTCAGCAGGCTGCGCTCTCAGAAAAGATCTGCAATGTTGATCAGCTTACTTTAGAGAAACAGCAGATGACTGCTGAGCTGGGAGTGCGGCGTATGCAGCTTACCCAGCTGAAAGGTACAAACACAGATTCATCTAAATGGCATTGCAAACTGCAGACCTGATATAAACTGACTTTAAAGTGTATGTTGTTACAAGTACAGTGTACAGTACAAAACTATTTTAACACGTAATTTTTGCTTTTATTGTATTGCTTTGTTATTGTATATATTATTTGGCAGAAACAAAAAATCAAAGTAGATGTCATCTGGGTCAGTTACAAATAGCATCCATAGTATCCATGATTAAGAAAAAGAAAATGATTTTTAAGAAAAGTCTAAATTTTCATGTGGTGTAACAATCAAATAAAAAGTAATAACATATTTCTTACACCTTGAATACATGTATGTTCACATTTTAGTTTTTATTTACAGGTTAATTCATTATTATTTTACAGTTGTTTTCAATAAGTTTTATTTATATA
>NW_015547685.1:2196590-2245550 GCF_001515605.1 Sinocyclocheilus anshuiensis
AGCTAGCCTTGCCTTAAAAAAGCTCAAATTATCTGATATTTCTATTTAAAATAAGTGATATTCTTTTGAACCTTCTATTTATCATCTATCAATCTATCTCATTTTCCACAAACAAATATTAAGCAATTTCAACATTAATAATAAGAAATTGACTTGAGCATCAAATCCTCATATTAGAATGATTTCTGAAGGATCATGTGTCACTGAAGACTGGAGTAATGATGCTGAAAAATTTGCCATCACATAAATAAATTACATTTTAAAATATATTAAAGTGGTAAACAAATGTAATAATATTTTGCAATATTTTGCTGTATGTTAAATAATCAAATAAATGATGCAGCCTTGGTAAGCAGAAGAGACTTCTTTCAAATACATTAAAAAAAAAAGTAATAATAAAAGATTATCCAGAACTACTTAATAAGGTTTTCTTTTCAAGAATTTAATTCTTTTAATGAGGCCGTTTTCTGTCAGTATCACCCTTTTTTTTTTTTTTTACTTTGTCCCCCACAAACTCACCAGAGGGACAGGAAGCGTTGAAAGAGCTGCTCGGCAGTAAGACCTGTGAGCTGGAACAAGAAAACCTGAAACTCAAGACCCAGCTGAAGACTCTACGGGCTGAGCTGGACCAGGCCAACAGTTCCTTGAGAACACTGGAGGGAGCTGATGGTCATGGTACTGTGCATATACATAGAAATGCCTCGTTTTAAATGAAAATTACAGATTCGCCCTCAGTAACCTCACAGAACTGGCCCCTGAGATTAAAGCTTTGAGAAAAAAATTCAGGAAAGTCCTAATTACGCTCAAATACAAATATAGGTATCCGTACTCATTCATAGCACAGCTGATATTTAAACTGAGGATGTTTTTACACCATTCACAGTGTTACCTCAGGAAAACCCAGATCTAGGCCAAGTGTATTTAAAATAAAGGGAGGAAGACCACACCCTACGTTACTGGATTCATTTGCATTCTTTACAGAGAGCCAGTGTGTGGCCATCGTTTTGTTGTTCTGCATTCTGGATAATGGCAGGAAGACAGCACACTGAGATTATAGATCTGGTCGATGCCCTCCTGCTGTTATTCCACTATGTACTTTTCCATCTCTTAATCTGCACAAAGTATAGCATTTTAACGTTTATACAATGTTCTCAGCTGTTTGCCGTCAGTGTATTGCGACATTGTTAAAGAACTTTTGTTCTCGCTGTGTGCAGTGGTTGTGGGCTGTTACATAAAGTAGCTATGATTTCTTAGTTCTGACCTCTGTAACCCTCCATTGTTTTATTTTGTCCTATTCAATTGTGAGAGGGACAGAATGGGAAAATGGACAGAATGGGAAAACTGGACAAAGTGCCTTTTGAAAAGCAGACAATGCATTAACAATATAGTTCAAGTTATTCTCTTGTGAACGTGATGCAGCTAGCATAACCTGAGCTCATTCTGTTTGAATGTCAAGCATTTCACAGATAGGGCGACACCTCATTGTACATAATATTCCTCTTTCAGACAGGACAGTGAATAATTATTTTTCAAAGAGTTTTCTTTGTGGTACTTACCATGGTTGAACTGATTGGAGAGTGTTTCATATGTATTTCAGGTCTCAAAGTTGCTCTGGGAATGCAGAAACAGATCACTGCTAAAAGGGAGCAGATTGATTTCCTGCAAAGCCGAATTCAGCTGCTGGAGGAGACCATAGAGAAGCTCAAGATGGTGGGGTGCATCACTAACTACTCCTTTCTGTTTCTCACAATACCACCCTGTTACTAATTAGTGTGTCAATGCGATCATTGGTGGACAAAGTACACAAGTCAAGTACTTGAGTAAAAGCACAGATACAGAAGTTTACAGGGGTGTAAACTTTTAAACAGGATAGTCAGTGTAAACTGTTCTCATTCCCATTTTTTTTATTATTATTATTATTTAACATGTTGCAGATTATGTGTATGTAAATTTATGACTGCAACTATATGCAGATATGCAGGATTAAATAGATAAAATATTAGAATGTTCTTAGTAGCATTTAGGAAAGTGTTTCACTATTCAGTGGGAGTTAGTTATTATAAATGAAATGAACAGCAGAACATTTCAGAATAACAGTTAAAACTGATGTGTTTTACAGACATAAACTTTGCAAAAAAGTACAAATAAGTGTGTGTTTGTGTGTCATAGGAGAAACACCGTCAGGCTTTACTGGTAAAGAGACAGACACAAGAGCTGCTGTCAGAGAGGGAGAGCAGGAGAAGACTGGAGTCTGAAGTGGAGGCTCTGTGCTCACAAGAGCGAGAGCTCAAAGGCAAAGCAGAGAGACTGGAAGCAGCTTTATACAAGGTGTCTGATGGTCTTCTTGTTAAACAAATGCTTATTTCAATACAACAGTACTGAACAAATAATGGAACAGATGTTCTATTTGACCGACATTGTAAACCTTAACATTATAATATATAATGTACAGATGTCTGACAGTTTTGCTGAATGCCAAGACTTTATTCATAAGCAGGAACAGGAGCTTATGAGGCTGAAACTGCAGCATGCATTAGATATAAAGGTAAAAATGTACACTAATTTACTGTAGTAGTTGTTACTTTATATCACCTTCTGGTCAAACTTTATTATTCTCTTGCTGTTATGCTATTTCCATGTGTATGTTTTGTTTTGGTTAGGAATTGCAAAGCCAGAACTGGCGTAACGTCTCCAGATCTCCAGTCAGCAGCTGTACCCTACAGACTCATCTTCCCCTCGCTCAGCATAACGTTAATGGCCTAATGGAGGTATGAAAAAAGCCCTTCTAACCCACCCACACACTTAAATACCTGAATTGACAGGATGTGCTGGAACGGATTTCCCTCTGGAATCTTTCCAGATGAGAGTCTCTGAGCCCCTGGTGGAGCTGAAGAGTTTAAGAGAGCTGCGTGGTGGGATTGCTGAAGAGCAAGGACCACACACTACCTTGAGCTTCAGGAGGAGACCCGAGGAAGACCACAAATCTAGACAGTGAGAGTCTCGTTCACAAAAAAAATAAAAAAATAAATAAAATTTATAGAGAAAAGCACCTTAGGGAAGATCTTTTTTTTTGCAGACCTATAGGAACTAAAGGTGCTGAAAGTACCACAAGGCCAATTGGAAGAATAAACAGTTACAGGTAAGAAGAAAAGTGCACTTATAAGTTGACTACAGGTAGTTTCATGACTTCTAACCACACATGCACGAATGCTTGATGCTCAAGAAGCTGCTTTGCCTCAGTGAGGCCATTTAAGTGCTTCTCGGCAGTGATTTATGCTTTTTCTCCACTCTCTGAGTCAAGAGTTAGTGCTCTGAGACACATTTAATGCATGTGCTGCTTGTGTTGCATGTGTGCTTTGATGCAGTGAGCCAGGATCCTTCAGAACTGCTGAACCTAATAAGCAGGATCACACCAGCCCTTTATCAGCTGACAGTGAGTCTTTTGGCCGCTACACTGATCAGTGATGGAAAAACTGATTAACTGATCCCTTCTAATTTAAAAATGTACATGCATATAATAAAATGTCTCTTGTTTGACAGATAATGCAGTAAGTTTTAGAGCAGGACAGACATGCTGTTCCCGCTCTGTTTGTGCAACAGGACGCAGGTCTCCTGTGCACCTTCTCCTCACTTCTGATCTTCCCACTGACAGAAACTATTGGCTGGAGGTGGAGCGGCCTGCCTACGCTAATCAGATATGTGAGCTTCACTTCACATCAAACATAATTAGAGCCGTTTTATGAAATTTAAACAGATAAATTGTGCCTGCAGGAGGATTTGTTTAACAATGCCAATGGTTTAATTTGTTTATTGTATGTTGTAAATCATAGTGAGTGATTAATTGGTTATAAAGCTAGAGGTTTATTGGTCTTTTATCAGCTGCCAACAATCAAGATGAGCTCACAAGACAGGCATCTCAGAAAATCAAGCTGGACAGGCCATAGAAGCTACTGAAGGATCTTCAACTGAAGGATGATGGTCAGAATGACACTACTTTTGTTTAGTCTCAATAGATGTGTTTGACTTTGACTTTGACTGAGGCTGGCCTTACTGATTGATGAAATTTGCCAGTTGCATTCAGGGGAGGAGTCGAAAACAGCTGTCAAAACGGACATATAGTAATGCTCGCATCGTTTGTTTTCTTCATCGCAAATAAAGTGGATTAGATATTTGTCAGCAAAACAGACATTTGGATTTTAAATGTAGAAACCAAAAACATTTCTATGTGCTGCATAATACAGCCCCTGTATGTACAAAAAAGTTCATAACATGCCAACATTATTAAAATATCAATAAAGTGAGGTCTATATTTTTTTAATCACTTTTATGTTTATAACTATGTTGTAATCGGACCTCGCACAGCCACTCTGGAGAAGCTGCGCTGACTGAGCCAGGCGGCTGCTTTTGGATGCTGTTGCAGTACTTTGATGCCATATGTAACACAGCGGTACTTCAATGCCATACTTTATGACATTTCTAACCAGCATGCACTGCTTGAAGTCAGAAGCCAGTCTTTCTGTGCAGCACTGCATGAAGTTGAACTCACCTACACTGAACCTTCACTAGGCCCAGTCCGACCTTTTGTTGCCATCTACCATTTTTAAAGGCCCACTGAATTGCCTTGAAATATCCACTGAAACAGGAAGACATATCAAGCACAAAAATTTATTAATTTCAGCCCATGTTAGAATATACAGTAAATTTTTACCATTTTACGAGCACATTTTCCTGCTGATGCTGTTCACAGACAAGCTTGTCCAAGTTAGCAACACTGGCTAGGGGAGGCGGAGCTTAACAACAGGAAAATTGTGCCCATACTGAAGATCTGTAGATGTTACAGTGGTATGTATTGTGCTTCCAATGATTTCCAATGATTTGTTCTGCAGGAATGTAGTTTTATAAAGGCCAAGAAAAGAGGACACACTTCTAAAACCAGATCTAAAATAAAATATTTCGTTTTTCATAAAGAATTAGATTTTTTAAATGAAATTTCTCTTTCTGAAAGCACTAGAAGACAATGTAGAACTTAGCAAAGTGCAGCTCATTAGCATGGCCGAATGCATGAGAGCAGACTTCAGTCTGTTTACCTAAAAATCCTTAGAAAGCCCTTGTAATTCCCATCAGGGTGCTGAGAACTCCATGTTTGTTTTTCAGTGAACATTTTATGAATGAATGAAGAAACCTAGAGGAAGAGAGAACCATGCCAAATACGCCCTAGTTCTTTTTTTTTTTTTTTTTTTTTTTTTTTATTGTAAAATATAATACTGAAATCTGGCTTGGGGGTAAAATGTTACTTTAATCTTGAAAAATTGTAGTCTGGGGAACTGCTCTCAGCAGCTGATGCATGAATGTGTGAAGTGATTAATAAAACAACATCAGGGAATGTTATTTAAAGAGTTTAATGAACAGCTCTCCCTTTAGATGATGATGATGTGGTTGAGCCTCTGATCCTGTTCTTCTGTTCATTCTCAGAGAAGACAGTGCTGAGAAACTACACATGGGAGATGAATAAAATAATGATTTCTTATTATATAATTAACAGTAATATGTTTAATTATAAGGAATATAATTCAAAAGTAAACTCATAACATATCCAGCTATTTATTTTGTTGAAAATTAATGAATACAACATTCTCTTGCATTACCCTTGGCATTCTCCCTCCCTTGTTGATAATGAGCTCTCTGAATGCCGTGAATCTGCTTCAGCTCCTCATCCTAGATGACAAGAAAATATGAATGGAACTCAAAACAACTAAATAGAGATTGGACTGGTTTGTCTCATCGTCAGCTGCTCTTTATAGTAGATGCTATAAAAGTCACCATCTCGCTCAGCTGCTCCTCAAAGTCCAGGCTTCCTGTGATATCTGCCAGGGCTATTAGAGGATCATTGACAGCCTGGGGTCTCTTGGGTTTATAGACCTGTCATACAAACAGACAAGATTTAATAATCCACAATTTTGGGTAAACACCACAAAATGTAAATGTTAAGAAGAAAAACAATATCTGGTCTTTATGATGTTCCTCCACAGAGCTGCAGATTTTTGCTGGAGTTTGATTAGGATCGGTCTTGTTAATAGGTATGGTCAAGGAGGGTTTCTTTTCATAGTCACTCTTAAACAGGTCCAAGATGGTTGACTCAGATCAGATCGCTGGTCTCCACCCATAACAGGTTAAATAACCTTTTAGGTTTAATATCTCATCCGTATGCTTTAATGTGTACATGAAGAAATATTACCAGTGAAGTAATCCATTCACAGAAAAGCTTGGTAATCATCATCTTGTCTTCTTCTTGCGATACGGAGTGCAGGTGTTTAACACTCACCGTCTGATCTTCAACACCCAAAGTTTCTTTCAGTTCCTGCCATTTATAGGGATTTCTTGGTCTGGCCTCTTTACATTTCTCCTTTTGTGGTCTTGGGAAATGTAAGAAGAGTATCAGTAATGGTATTAAGATATATAATGTCTGATCACCCACCAAACGAAATTTTACATTAAAATAGGAATGCTGTTTTTAACCTAATATTGTGACCTGTCCCATCCCTTTGGAATGGGATCAGAACCAAAACCAGAAACATGTGCTCAACAAGAGAAGAAAGGAAAATCACTTGATTGTGATGGACGGTTTTACAGTCTGCAGAGTTGAGATTTCACATTGTGCTCTGCTTTCTTCTAGATGCTCCATTTTCTTTGTTGGAGAGGTTATGGACGATTCTCCCTTCACGCACATACCAAGATCCAGGACTGATAGCACCTGATCAAATAGCTATTGAAAAAGTTGAATACATGCATTCTCTATACATTACAATTAATATTCCATGTTGCATTAGCTATTTTTTGCTTTTTCTTCACTCATATTTAAAGCTGTAGTTAGACAGTTCTGCACCTCTATAGCAGTACCATTTGGAATCGCAAAACAATGACCCTTTCTAAACAGGTTTTCCAAATACTCCCCCAGTCGACTCTCACATTTACATGGTTCTCAGAAGAGAAAGTCGTCATCATCTATAGTCGCGAATAGGAGACTATGCCAAATATATATTTTTTGTGTTCCCATTTGCTCAGAAAAAGGGGGTGGTGGAATTCCACTGTTTAATTCCCAGGACTTTCCAAGAGAGGAAGAAATATACAAAAATGTATTACGCCGGTCAGAAGAGAGAAAGATGTCAAATTTACCATCACTACCTAAGCAACTTAGTAACCCAATTGCAACACTGTTAGTTTTAATGGTTTAATACAAGGGTAAAATAACACTAATGGTATTTTAACATGTTCACTACATATTTATATTTAAATATAAAAAACTGTAAAGGATTCTAAATATTCTGAATTGTTAAAAGCTGCTTCTGAAGGTTTCTGAATGGATTAATACACGCAGCCCATGTTCTGATTGATTTATCAGTTTAGCCTGTCGGAAATGTGCCATTTCTCAAAATGTGGCCTACTTCAGTAATATTTGTCAGCTAATAGGGATGTTTTATAAGTGATAAAAAAACAGCAACTTTAACATGATTTGAAATGTATTTACATGTGGTAAAAAAATTGGATTATACTACAATTAAATGTGGTTACCTCTGGTGTCATACCGCTCTCCAGATGAGGATAGATGGCCAAGGGGTGTTGTTTAAGTTTGTGCTCAACAGCATCAATGAACTCATGCTGAGCTTGACTTTGGGGATTCTGCTTTGAGTAACACACTTGATTTTTACTCAGTCTCTTCGGTGGGAATTTCACTGAACAAACGTGATTCGGCATTCCAAAGACTGCAGGGGAGGGTCCACTCTTACACTGGGTGAAGAGCTCTTTACGGACTGTTAGGTAACCATCTCTAAAATCATCCAGGCCTGCAGACAAAAAAGCGCCATTTGCGACTGTCTAATGACCCAGATAACTGTTGCTTTTGCCTTAGATCCCTGAGATATTTAGTCTTTAGCCGTTCCTTAAACCTGAAGACAAAGACAAGAGTTGTGGTCATTTCTTTTATGCAGTACAAGATGAGCTCTGTAACTTAAAGGAATAGTTCACCCAAAAAAAAAATAGCTGAAGATTTACTCAAACTCAGGCCGTTTTTTTCTTTTCTTCATGGAACAGTTTTGTAGAAATTTAGCATTACATCACTTGCTCACCAATGGATACTCAGCAGTGAATGGGTGCCGTCCCACCCAATACTGCAGAGGATCCATCGTTGAGCAAGTGATGCAAGTTAATGCTAAATTTCTCTGCATCTTGGATGGTTTGAGGATGTCAATTTTAAGCAAATGTTAATTTTTGGGTGAAAGAAAAGAAAAGAAAAACTCCCTAAATTGAAATTTGAGGATGTATTTATATAAGGGTGCAAAAATTAATCCAAGCTCAGGCAAGAAGATGAACAAACAGGACTGAATGGAAATAAAGAGACATTCCCCAGGAGAGACTTGAGAGTTACCTTACATTGTTTTTATCAAGTTAATATACAGTGAACATTCCCAAGAAAACCTGTTTTTATTGAAACGTTTTGAATAGCCTATAGATCAGTGGTTCTCAAACCTGTCCTGGAGTACCCCCAGCCCTGCACATTTTGTATGTCTCTCTCATCTATCACACCTGATTCAACTCATCAGCTCATTAGTGGAGACTGCAAGACTTGAAGTGGGTGCGTCTGATATAGGGAGACATACAAAACGTGCAGTGCTGGGGGTACTTCATGGAGAGGTTTGAGAACCACTTGATGAAGGGAACAATTAAGAAAACCTGGAATATGTCTTAATAAATGGCCAGTTTGTCATGTTAAAAATTAGTACAATTTAATTAAAAAGGTAGTTTTTAGTTACATTAGTAATAACTGATTTTGTAGCTAATTAAAAGTAAAATGATTGTTTTCGAAAGTGTGCAACTTACCAGGGGAACTTAATGTTCTCCACCTGTCCTATCACACCTTAATGGAGACTGCAAGACCTGACGTGGATGTGTCCGATATAGGGAGACATACAAAAAGTGCAGTGCTGGGGATACTTCATGGAGAGGTTTGAGAACCACTTGATGAAGGGAACAATTAAGAAAACCTGGAATATGTCTTAATAAATGGCCAGTTTGTCATGTTAAAAATTAGTACAATTTAATTAAAAAGGTAGTTTTTAGTTACATTAGTAATAACTGATTTTGTAGCTAATTAAAAGTAAAATGATTGTTTTCGAAAGTGTGCAACTTACCAGGGGAACTTAATGTTCTCCACCTGTCCATTTTTGAAAGACATTTCAAAAACAGCTACTCTAAATGCTTGAATATTATATTTAAAACGTCTCAGGTGTGAGATTATCAACACAAGGTTATTAAACTATCCCCATGTCACGGTCAAATCTGGACACTAGAGTGAGGTGCGTTGGTTCGGTTGCTATGGCAGCACAACAGACAGGCGCTCTGGTACCTGTAGTTCTTTAGTGGCTCCACTGAAGATAAGAGCGCGTTGAAACCACAAGAGGGAGCTTTGTGATAATATTACAAATGAAATATCACAATTTGACCAAACGCTGATTACAGAACACACATTTGAATTGCTGAATCTGTACCCAAAAACCACTAGGTACCGTTGTTCTCACTGAAATTGTTTTTACTCTAATTTCACTTTTTAAATATATTTTTGAATGTTTATCCTATGAGTGCACTGAAAAGCTGATATAAATGTATCATTTGTTTATTTTCATTGATATTATCAGTCTTATACAATATCCCTAAAACAATGGCCCTTTTATATTTGTATTTTTTGAAGTGCAAAGAACAGGAAGAGATGGCAGTGGAGCTTGTGAGTAAAGAGATGTTTTTGCCTTTGAAATTTGTGAATAGTTTGCATTGATTAGCTTGCTGACTTACTCCCTGCATGAATGATTTGCTCTTAGCATGATGTGGAAACAACAACAGTGAGATTCTGCTAAGGAACCTTCTGTTGGCTCCATTGTGTTCCAATCTCCCAAATACCATTAAACCAATGATCCATCAGCTCAGTCAAGCTTGACAAAATAAGTTAATAATAATTCACAGTAACTATGTTCAAACGTGGCACTTGATAATGGTCTGAGTTCACACTTAAACGGAGGGGACAGTTAATGACTGTGGGGAGGCTAAGAGGATGCCCTGTTTTTCAGGCAGTTCAGTGTTGTTTATGGAGCAGCTGTGGAAAAATACTGTCAGGCAGGCTATTCCAAACATTACAATAATGTCCTCAGCATGAGGAGATCTAAACATTCCCTGGAGAACACGCTTTTAGAGTAATTAAAATTTTCTCATCTAATCAGCTTTAGAAGATTCTCTACATTGGATACTTGGGGAAAGTACAGCGCGGCTGTTAGAAATCAGCATTCAATTCTGGCGATGTGTCAGCTTATGTTTTGAAATATGGAAATGAGTGCATTAAGTGTTTAGGGAGTGGAGAATCCTCTCTAAGAACGAATAACATGAATCAGAGATCTGGCAGGAGGCCAGAGCCCCTAAGCAGAATTTTTATATGTCTTTATTCCTAATGGTATCTACGTGCCTGGATCACAGGATCTTCTCACACGTAGCTGTTTTGAGGTTAAACGTCACTTAGAGCTACTCTTATCCTCCTAAATGTAAAATTATGCACAAATTACTTTGACTTTCTTCTGTGGAAAACAAAATAAGATATTTTGTGTCTCAATGTTTTTGATGTTGTTGTTTTAGGCCTCGTTGACTTTCTTCTTTAGTGCTCATCAGAAGAAAGAAAATCATTCAGGTTTGGATCATCAGTGAGTAAATAATGACACAATTTTCATTTTTGCTGAACTATCCATTTAAGTTCACACAAAAATAAAAATGTAAGGAACATTGTATTTACCCTCATGCCATCCAAGATGTTGATGAGTTTTTTTCTTCATCAGATTTGGAGAAATGTATCATTACATCACTTGCTCACCAATGGATCCTGTGCAGTGAATGGGTGCCGTCAGAATGAGAGTCAAAACAGCTGATAAAAACATCACAAGTAATCCACACGACTCCAGTCCACCAATCAATGTCTTGTGAGGTGAAAAGCTGCATTTTTGTAAGAAACAAATCCATAATTAAGGCATTTTAACTTTAAACTGTTGCTTCAGCCAAAATACCAAAAGTCCATAATCCTCAATAATGCTTCCTCCAGTGAAAAAGTCCATCCCCTGTCGTCATCTCACATCAGAATCCACCAACATATTCGTTTAGATCTGTTTTAGACTGTTTTGTCTGTAAACTGTGCTTGATCTGTTTTATATTGCTCTCCTCATTCAGACAAGATTACTTTTTACTGGAGAAAGCAATATTATGAATAAAGGACTTGTGAATTGAAAAGCTGCTTGTGTATAATAAACAAGACATTCATTGATGGACTGGATTATTTGAATGAATTATTATGATGTTTTTATCACGGCACCCGTTCACTGAGGATCCACTGGTGAGCAAGTGATGTAATTACTTTTTAGGGTGAATTATTCCTTTAAGTTACAATATGCATAATCTGAGTGAATCACAAGCTTCCAGTAACCGATAAGGAAGTTGACAACAGTTTTAAGGTTCATCAAACTCCCTTTCCCTTTCCCTTCCCAACCAAAATGAGTGAGTAAGGCTGACTAGTTTAATGTAAGCTTGTCTTGAGATCTGCAATCATGTGACACTTGTGCGTGACCCCTTCAATGGAAGCTCTTTTAAACATTTGTGAGAGTAAACACGAAGTAAATTTAAATGCTATGTTTGTTCTGCACACACTTACAGTAGAACAAACTTCACAGACTGTTCAGAATTAACGTGGTGGCGTGACTTGATTCCAGGAATCCGTGTGTTTTGAGGGTGTAGCCTGGTGACTCCTATACAGCCAGCAAGAGTTCAACATTAGATCAAATCCCTTTCACTCCATAGTTCATTTATCTGTTTGAACTCTTACACTCCTTCAGCTATGAAGTAATTCCTCGAATTGTCTCATGTGAATATAATTATATACATGTAAAAATAATTAATACAGCATGTACATTACACTACCGGTCAGTAAGGTTTTTTGATACTTTTATTCAGCAAAGATGCATTAAATTAACTCGAAAGTGACAGTAAAGACATTTGTGACCCTGGAGCACAAAACCAGTCTTAAGTCGCTGGGGTATATTTGTAGCAATAGCCAAAAATACATTGTATGGGTCAAAATTATAGAAATCATTAGGATATTAAGTAAAGATCATGTTCCATGAAGATATTTTGTAAATTTCTTACCGTAAATATATCAAAACTTAATTTTTGATTAGTAATATGCATTGGTAAGAACTTCATTTGGACAACTTTAAAGGTGATTTTCTCAATATTTCGATTTTTTTTGCACCCTCAGATTCCAGATTTTCAAATAGTTGTATCTCAGCCAAATATTGTCCTATCCTAACAAACCATACATCAATGGAAAGCTTATTTATTCAGCTTTTAATCACCATTATGACTGGTTTTGTGGTCCAGGGTCACATTTATAATGTTACAAAAGATTTATATTTTAAATAAATGCTGTTCTTTTGAACTTACTATTCATCAAAAAATCCTGGGAAAAAATGTAGCATGGTTTTCAACATTGATAGTAATCAGAAATGTTTCTTGAGCACCAAATTATATTAGTATAATTTCTGAAGTATCCACAAAAATATTAAGCAGCACAACTGTTTTCTGAAGGATTTCTCAAAGATCATGTGACACTGAAGACTGGAGTAATGGCTGCTAAATATTCAGCATTGATATCACAGGAATAAATTACATTTTAAAATATAATACAATACAAAACTGTTATTTTATACTGTATTTCAGTACTGTAGTTTTGAACAAATAAATGCAGCCTTGGTGAGCATAAGATACTTCTTTCAAAAACATTTGAATGGTAGTGATTAGTGATTAATTATGTTTTGTACTGCAGAAGTCAAATATGTAAAATGTCTTTAAATGAGAAACGCTGGAGCAGCAAGAGCAGGAATTTTCCCATGAGTGGGAAGTTTCTTTCATTAGCTCGGACTCAGGAGAAATGAGCCGAACAGAAAACAGCGCTAATTGTTTATAGAGTCATTTTCCCCAGAGTTCACTGCTGCTGCTGAGACAGGTAGAAGTGGGCCACCCTATAGGGGCAATGGAATTTCCTCAGAGCCAAACCCTATGAAAAGTATTTATCAGAGCATGTGATGTGCCAGAAACTGGGGAGCTGCAGTTTCCCATAAAGGACAGATGCCTTATGTAAGTTTTGAGACAAAGCACACAAAGGAGGAATTCTCCCTTTGATGCTCTGTGAGTTAAATGGAGAGCCAAACTGAAATAGAACGGGTTTTGCTTTTTTATGTTCACCAAGGCTCCATTTATTTTATCAAAAATATTTTAAAATGTAATTTATTTCTGTGATGACAAAGCAGACAGTACTTTGTCGTCAGGGTGACATGATCCTTCAGAAATCATTCTGATCCTGTTACTTTGTCCTTGAAAGTTGTTTGCTAGTTTGATACAGGATAACACAAATCATCAGGGAAGGTTTAGCTGGCAGTCGACAAAGACAAAGAAAGGAAACATTAAGGTTGGGAACATACAAATATTTTTTTTATTATTATTGTAAAAGGTAAAAGGTCCTCCCAGAAATGTACTTTTCCAGACATTCAAGGTAGCGGAATTGCTCTAATAACTTTCAGCTTCCTGAAACATCCTCTGGGGAGCATTCAAAAACTTTAAACAAAAATGTGTGTTATTTATACTTCCTTTAAATCAGTAACCGTATCATCAGTGATTTTTAAAAGTTGTTAATAATAGATTATTCAAGTATGTTTTACAAGAAAATACTATTTCAGTTTTCATACTTAAATTTTTCACATTTAATTTAATGTGTTACTTGCCATTTCTTTGTAACTGTTTGTGAAATTTACTAACAATTTCTGAACAAAACATGTTTATACACTTTTTTTTTTTTTTTTCAGTGTATAAGCACCTTTTTTTCAAAACTAGTTAAATACTGAAAGACAAACCTGATAGTTTTATACTAAGTCATCTGGATCTGTGGTCAGTCCACATCCACTCCCTCCACCTAATCCCATCATTCCTTATGTTTAAACAATGGATTGTTGTAGTTGTGTAACTTCTCTCTCAGCTGTGAGAGATTCACTACCTTAAACAAAGAACAATACAGGACTATAAAAAATCGAATAGTAGGCCAATATTTTAAAGCCCATGTTGCCATTTTATTGATATATTAGGGAATAATTTATCACAACGCTTAGTGAAATTGTTTCCCTCTGAAATGAATTCTATTTTCCATCCTATTTCTCATTTTTGTGCCAAGCTAAAATGACCCGCAATTGCACAGTGTTTTATAAGAGGCCGTTTGTGGCCTCAGTGAGCTGCAGAATAGAATCTCACTAATATAAATGTAGCATTCTTTTCCTCCCATTGTACTTAATGGTCTGAGGCAACATCAATCACATCTCCTGAAAAGGTCTGGCTCTTCTCACTACTCCCACAGTCATTCCTTAACCGTGGTCTGCACCAGCCCATCCCGGACGGTGCCAAGAGCCTGTTAGGAGCTGAAACAAACACATTGTACCATCCTGTACAGAGCTGCATTTCCACACTGTATCCCAATGTGAAATCCTGAGTGATTGATGAGACTTCAAATAGTGTTTTATGTGGTAGTAGTAAAACAACTGAGCATTTAAACAATGAAAATAATGGGAAAGATAATGTATAATAACACAGGTTAGGTTAATAGTTTTTTTTATGATAGATTGAATGACACATTTGCATGATACCAGGCTTCCTTGTTATTTGCAAACCAAATGATCTGAGTGGAGGGTCTGGTTCAGCCACATTTTTTTTTTTATATAGTTTTCCCGACCCTTATGTTCTTTAGGGCTGTCCAGCTGTCAGGTGGCCTCTGTCTCATTTACAGGCAATTGTCCACCCTTCATAAATAATTCATCTAATGGTACAAAGTGCATCTTTTTATGTAACTCAAACAAGCAAGACTGTAAACTAAATTAGTCACATTACTGTTACTGGTTAAAGAGATTTTTCACCCCAAAAATGAAAATTCCGTTGTCATTTATGAAAATTCCGCCCTCATGTCATTCCAAACCTTTAAATATGGAAGCCAGTTTCTGCTAAATTCAAAGAAAAAAAAGTCAAAATTGTGAGATAAAAACTCAGAATTGCGAGATATTAACTCACAATTCTGAGAAAAAAAATGGCAAGATATAAACTTGAGTATTGAGTATATTCCTCACAGTTCCAAGTTTACATCTCACAATTTTGACTTTTTTTCTCTGAATTTTGACTTTACATCTTGTAATTTTGTTGTTGTTTCTACCACAGAAAAAAAAAAAAAACAAGTAGTTGCGACTTTTTATTTCTCAATTCTGACTTTGACTCTGATGCAAGTTTATATCTCCAACTTCCGACTTTTTTCTCAGGATTGCACATTTATATTATAATTCTAAGTAAATTTTTTTATATCTAAGTGTGTTTATATTCATATAATTGTGAGAAAAAACACATAATGCTTTCTTTATTCTAAAGAAAATGATATTTTGAAGAATGTTTCAACCAGCCCCATTTCACAGGAAAAATATACCTGTTTTATGAGGTGGCGATTTTGTATGAATTTGAATCGTACAAAACCATACGATTTTTAGGGAAAGAAATTAAGCATGAAGGTTCACCCCTAAAGTATACGAATTAGCCACAGATTCATCATAATTTAATATAATTACAAATTGCTATGAGTTTGTGTTGTTTCAACTGTTTTTGTTCATACAATGTAAGCTATGGAGTCTAAAACAACATTAGATATTATTTGTGCACAAAAATACTACGAGATTTATTTTCTATTGTGTTCCATTAAAAAAAAGAAAGTCATGCAGATTTATATCTTGTGGTGAACTATCACTTTAAGGTGAAGCAATAGCTTTTCACCATTTCAGGTAGGCGTACAAAAGACTAAGGTGGATCTCCAAGAGCTGGACTATAAGCACCCTGCTTTAAAATCTAGTTTATGAGGCATTATTTAAGTGCTGTTCCTTCCCTGTTGTTCAAACTTGTCCTGCCTTTTTCCGTATGCAGAAGTGCAGCACCCAGTAAAATATATAAATGCATCCTTGTGAAAGGAGGGGCAGACAGAGAATGTGACTGTCTCACTGTTGTGCCAGAGGTCATATCAACAGACCAACAATCACAAGCTCTGTATCTTCATCAAAGGGGATATACGTAAGAAAATTATGTTATGCCATAATCCATAGCAGAACATATTCAAACCTATCTTTAAAGACCATAGTATTTTCTGAATAGTTGTATTATTCACAATTTGCATTTGTACAGTTCAGGTTAGAACAAAAATGTTTTGAGCTTCTCCCACAATTGGGTTTTGCAAAAAGAGCATCTTCAAAAATTTATGAGATATTGCATCAAAAATATATGTAGTTTACTGCATTGCAACATAGAGATGTCAAGGAATATTGCAACACACGGTGTAAAAAGTGGCAAAGCGGACGCAAATATAATACACTACGCCTCTCTGCTAATCAGATTTATGAAGTAAAGAAACGTGGATGCACTATTCAGATTTTACAACATCATAATGCAACTTTGCAGGTAATTAGTGATTTATTTATCCATTCCAGTTAAACAGTTAAGATATGGAATGGCTTTGCTTGCTACTGCTCAGCAGCATGATATCTTTTATAAAAGCGATTTTAGATCAAGTTTTGTTATAGTCAACATGCCAAAACCTACTGACTTGTCATTCTTTGAATGAAAAAGGAAACTTTCATTCAGCTTTTGCAAGGCAGTCATGCTTTTGTGATGTGTTTGTTATTCTTTCTTTTCCACTTTAATGTGTGGTCATTTTGAAACATGTAGAGAGAAACAACACTAAACAAATAAATAATTTTTAAGATGTTTAATTAGGAAACGTTTACATAACCTTCTCAAACCCTTCCTTTTCCTGCACTCAACAGGATGCAACTGAAAGCAGTTTGCGTCATTGACACACACGACATGCAGAGGAGTCTTCAGACAAGTAGAGATGGGCATAAACACATGAAAACTTATTTAAAATAAAAATACAAAATACTGTGTGGAAAAATGTATTTAAATACAAATACAAAATATGGTGTGAAAAAGTGTATTTAGATAAATACAGTATTTTGTATTTTGAAAATACATGTGAAATTGGCCATCCAATGTAGGCATCCCTGTTGGCTGAAATCTATCTGGACCTATCTTGAATGCCAAAAAACATTTAGATGTGTACAACTGCTTAGAAACTTCTGTTTTTATTTTACATACTGTACCTCTTCCCTTCCCCTGCCCTGTAGGAAACACAAAACTAAAAACTTTTCATATTTCATGTAAAGTTTTTGTTGCATATAAAGTTTATTTAAATTAGAATGTTTATCTAAAATGTAAATTTTAAAATTAGAATTCATTTAAATAGCATTTAACACTATTTGCTTAGTTTTGTTTTTTGTTTTTTTGATTAACAATAAAACCAAAAGCTGAAGATTTCTTGTGGTGTATCATTCAGTGTTTGTATCAGTATTTAATAAAAAAACAACAACAACATGTACATAAGTATTCACAGCCTTTGCTCAATACTTTGTTGAAGCACCTTTAGCACCAAATTACAGCCTCAAGTCTTTTTGAGTATGATGCTACAAGCTCGGCACACCTATTTTTGGGCAGCTTCTCTCATTCTTCTTTGCAGGACCTCTCAAGCTCCATCAGGTTGGATGGGGAGTGTTGGTGCACAGCCATTTTCAGATCTCTCCAGAGATGTTCAATCGGGTTCAAGTCTGGGCTCTGGCTGGGCCACTCAAGGACATTCACAGAGTTGTCCCGTAGCCACTCCTTTGTTATCTTGGCTGTGTGCTTATGGGTCGTTGTCCTGTTGGAAGATGAACCTTCACCCCAGTCTAAGATCCAAAATGCTCTGGAGCAGGTTTTCATCAAGGAGGTTTCTGTACATTGCTGCATTTATCTTTCCCTCGATCCTGAGTCTGACTAGTCTCCCAGTTCCTGCCGCTGAAAAACATCCCCACAGCATGATGCTGCCACCACCATGCTTCACTGTAGGGATGGTATTGGCCAGGTGATGAGCAGTGCCTGGTTTCCTCCAGACATGACACTTGCCATTTAGGCCAAAGAGTACAATCTTTGTTTCATCAGACCATTGTTTCTCATTGTCTGAGTGACCTTCAGGTGCCTTTTGGAAAACTCCAGGCGGGCTGTCATGTGCCTTTTACTGAGGAGTGGCTTCCGTATATTGCCCATCCCTGCAGACAGGCATGTAAAAAAAAATGTTTCTTTAGTTTTAAATTGTACATTCTGGTCACCAAGTCATGCTAAGCCTGTTTCTGCCACAGGATAAAAAAAAAATAAAAAGGAAATTGCAACATTTTATCTTAAAATTGAGAAAAAACTCAGAATTGCGAGATATAAACTCAAAATTCTGTGAAAAAAAAATGTGAAATATAAAATAATATAATATATAAAATAATATATAACGCCTTGTGAGATAAAAAGTCACAGTGGTGGAATAAAAAACAGAATTGAACAAAGGGCTCCTGTGGCGAATCGATGCGTTTTTGTAAGAAAAATATCCATCTTCAAAACATAATAATCACTTTCATGAAGCTTGCACCAACAGTTGTACACAGAAGCAGTTCTGGGAGCATGACGTATGAGGTCAGCGTTGCGCATGCGCCGGTGAGTCTCGTGAAAACCACTGCAGAGATGGTTTTTCTTCTGGAAGGTTCTCCTCTCTCCACAGAAACACTGGAGTGGCCATCGGGTTCTTGGTCACCTCCCTGACTAAGGCCCTTCTCCCCTGATCGCTCAGTTTGGCTGGGCGTCCTGCTCAAGGAAGAGTCCTGGTGGTTCCAAACTTCGCCTTCCTGTGAAAGGAAGAAGATGAAACGTAAACAGGGTGTTTTTCAGAGGCGTGCTCTGCCCTAAATTTGACACGCCCCAAAGCAGTGGCGTTGTAGCGTTGCCAGCCCCACAGCATGATGCTGCCACCACCATGCTTCACTGTAGGGATGGTATTGGCCAGGTGATGAGCAGTGCCTGGTTTCCTCCAGACATGACACTTGCCATTTAGGCCAAAGAGTACAATCTTTGTTTCATCAGACCATTGTTTCTCATTGTCTGAGTGACCTTCAGGTGCCTTTTGGAAAACTCCAGGCGGGCTGTCATGTGCCTTTTACTGAGGAGTGGCTTCCGTCTGGCCACTCTACCATACAGACCTGATTGGTGGAGTGCTGCAGAGATGGTTGTTCTTCTGGAAGGTTCTCCTCTCTCCACAGAAACACTGGAGTGGCCATCAGGTTCTTGGTCACCTCCCTGACTAAGGCCCTTCTCCCCTGATCGCTCAGTTTGGCTGGGCGTCCTGCTCAAGGAAGAGTCCTGGTGGTTCCAAACTTCGCCTTCCTGTGAAAGGAAGAAGATGAAACGTAAACAGGGTGTTTTTCAGAGGCGTGCTCTGCCCTAGATTTGATACGCCCCAAAGCAGTGGCGTTGTAGCGTTGCCAGCGACACTGAGCGCAGATTTGACGCTGTAGTGGAAACACACCGTTAGTCAAAAGTGTCGGCATTCCACTCGGTCTCGGAGCACGCGCACAAAAAAAACTGCTTGCCAACGTGCTAGTGTGAACTTGAATTTTCTTTTGCAGCTTACTGCACTTATAATAAGTGTAATTGCACCCAGCACATCACACTCTTTTACTCAACCATTCGTCCATGCTTCTTTTCCCACTCCAACGTTTTCCCACTAAAATCTGCACGGATATATTTGCTTACCCTGATAGGCCTTTTTCTATGTAAACGATTTAGAAAAAGTTCAGTCAATTCACACTTTATTGAACTATTCACACTTTATATCATCGCCACGATATGTATTGTAATATCACCCAGCCCTGACATGAAGTAATACGTTAAACACATTTGACAAGCTAGTTGATAAAAAAAACGACAACCGATTGACTATCAACACTGATTGGCTAAAGCTATTTTTCCCTGGTTGGTGCTCTTTTATTCTTTCATGTTAACTGAAGGCTGAAATCTGAATGATGCACTATTTTAACTTTAATCAGCAAGTATAATTGACCATGACATCCCCACCTTCTTTTTGAAGTTGTACAGCTGCAGTCAGCATGATGAATGCTGGGAAGGGGGCGTGTCTGAACTAGTTGATGCACAAAATCAGCACCCTGATAAAGAGCTTGACTGGCACAAAATATTTTATGTATTTTGAAAATACAAAAAAAAATAAAAAATTCAATACATTTATCAGAAATACTGCAATGTGAAATATAAAATAATATAATATATAAAATAATATATAACGCCTTGTGAGATAAAAAGTCACAGTGGTGGAATAAAAAACAGAATTGAACAAAGGGCTCCTGTGGCGAATCGATGCGTTTTTGTAAGAAAAATATCCATATTCAAAACGTAATAATCACTTTAATCCACACTTTATATCATCGCCACGATATGTATTGTAATATCACCCAGCCCTGACATGAAGTAATACGTTAAACACATTTGACAAGCTAGTTGATAAAAAAAACGACAACCGATTGACTATCAACACTGATTGGCTAAAGCTATTTTTCCCTGGTTGGTGCTCTTTTATTCTTTCATGTTAACTGAAGGCTGAAATCTGAATGATGCACTATTTTAACTTTAATCAGCAAGTATAATTGACCATGACATCCCCACCTTCTTTTTGAAGTTGTACAGCTGCAGTCAGCATGATGAATGCTGGGAAGGGGGCGTGTCTGAACTAGTTGATGCACAAAATCAGCACCCTGATAAAGAGCGTTATTCTTAAGAATAAAGCTTCTTTATAGACATTTATGGTTTCATAAGAATCTTTAACATTCATGCAGCCTTTCCATTGTACAAATAGTGAAAAAAGTTATTTAGCTTAAAATGTTCTTTGCACTAAAAACATTCTTTTAAGAGCTGTTCACTGAAAGGTTCTTTAAGGAAACCCAACAACGGCTCACCATCTTTAGCAGCAACACGGCAGCCTGCCGTGCAGGCCAGTGACCCCGAGGTATGTTGATATCTGTTACATGTTATAATAAAGTAGTTGTCTCTGAGGTATTCTCCAGCCCTTTTGAGGGTTAAAATAGGTACTAATGTTGGATATTCAGTTTCCTAAGTTACACAGGTGTTTTATTCTAGTCTTAAATTACTCCAGTGATACAATCAGCAACTTGGGAAACTACACCCATTTCCAGTGAGTTATGATGACTCATAAAGTGACAGTAAGCCCTATAAGAAATATCCAAATAGGTCTATTTGACTTTGTAACATAAAATCACCAAGAAAAAAATATGTAAATGCATATTAAATATGGCCAAACTAGCCTTTGGGGTTAGGATTTAGGGGCCTATAGGTAAAATATGAACAGAATCATAACTAATCATCATAGAGCCAAACAGCTTCACAATTCTTACACCGAGCTTTATTTTCTGTGGTAGTGAAAAATCCACTCTCATCTTAGTCAAACTCATGCGCTGGATGCGACCGACATCAGATTTCTAGCTGCTTCAGCGCTGCGGGCTCCCTTTAAATAAACTCCGCCCCGAAATCAGTCGATCAAATTCGGCATCACACTTCTGAGCCCTCAGCCAATCACGTTCGTCCGGGGGTGGTCTTAGGACGGTGGTCCGGGAAGACGTCATCCAATAGAATCGCGAGTTCCTCGGACAAAAGGGATGCGACAGCCGTTGCTTACCCTGCGAGCCGCCCATTATTCATGTGCATTCACCAGAGATTTAAGGAGACACGACAGTAGATAGCGGAACGCAAATTAAGACCTAACGGTATCGCGGCTGTCTTTTAAAAACACAAAAAACGCCCCGCTGAGTTGTAACGTCTGTTCCAGTGGCTTCGTCAGCGTAGTTTTATTGTTTGTTAGACAAGTTTGTATATTTTAACTGCACATATATCCAAATGAAACACTTTATGTACTATATTAATAAATGAATGCACTGCTAGAGTGTTTGGGATTAGGCTAGATACGAAGTTGTACAGTTTTACAACGAAACATGAATTATATCTGCCGTTCTGCAGGTTTGCTGTTAGTATAACACTTATTTGTCTTTTTCTTAGCCTGAAGGTTGCTAAGCTGCATATATATTTTGTCGTTCTGACATGCACACACATAAATCCGTTTTGAAAACCCCTTTAAATTGTGACCTCAGCTGAGGGGGAGGTTTAACACGCCCCTCTGTCCAAAAACTGTTTCTCTTGCTTGACTGGCTTATTTGAATCCAGTGAGGGAGGAGGACAAGACCTCCGATCCTCTGCGTTTAGAGCCGATAGTCTCTTATCTCAGCATCCGAGAAACACTCCCGCTAATCGCACATCACTGGGGTCGTGTGCGCCGACTTCCCAAAGATAGATAGATAGAAGGGGGAAGCGATTCTGGCTTCGAGACTATCCGAAAAACGGATAGTCTCGAGTAGAAGTTCGGAACAAGAGGAAATACACAGATAGATAGAAAGAAAGAATAGTATTATTATTTTTTCCTCCTACAAATCAGCCAGTTTAAAACATCAAAAAATGACTAGAAGATCGTGTGCCATTTACGCCACCGGAATCGTGTGCGCTCATTTGCTTATTTTGGGAATCGCCCTTCTGGTGGCTCAAGTCTTCCAAACAATGATTCAAGAACGGATAAAAAAGGTAAGTCTTTTATAAAGTGTTTAATTCCACGAAAAACTCGTGTTCTGTTATAAACCGGCTTTTAAAGTGATTCAGGGCTGCTGCTGCTGCTGTCCTACACGAGGCTTCTGTGTTGAGCATCACGCGGAGTTGCTAATATCACTTGATGTAAGCATTGCGAAATCATGAAACAAACAAGCCTAATAATGGCATATCAATCTCTTGACTGGTCCTGTACGCGGGAGACAAGTTAATGTTCTTCCTCGCGGTGAGAGCCAGACTACACAATTTCATGTTATGTACACTCAAAACCTGTATTTTGGCCGTTTAATGCCCCCTCTTTAGCGTGTAGGTGGTCAAAACATGATATTAAATTACCGTGATGTAAATGTGGGTTTGTTAGTAACCCTGATTAAAGTGGGCTGCTAGCTGTCTGTGACCACGAAGCCTATCGTATTGCGGAAAAGACCTTTTCCCCCCGTCTCTCTCTCTCTCTTTCTCTCTCTCTTTCTCTCTCTCTCTCTCTCTCTCTCTCTACAAAATGTATGCGTATACAGCTAAACGCGTCTCCGTGTGGACGGGGCCTTAATCTCTCTCTCTCTCTCTCCCTCTCTCTCTCTCTAATCCACCTCAGCAGTGGTGCTGTCTGTGTGTCTTATGAATGAAATGCTTCCCGTTGCAAAATACCGGAGGAGTGAATCCCTCTTCTTTAATGTAACGGGGAAGGTTGTTCATTCACACAGCATATGCTGTTAATGGCAGGGGGAGGTGTGCTGTATGTGTGGCTGTGGGGGTGGGTCTCTGTCGGTTCTCCTTGGAAAAATAGTTGGAATTCTGACCTCCGTATTTTTAACCAAGTGTAGTATTCAGTGTTCAATGGATTCCCTTAACCTGGAATTCATGGGTGGGTGTTTGTGGCGGTCTGTGGGTGAAGTCAACTTCGCTAGAAATGTTTTGCCCTTTATTGACAGTTAATTCAAAGCCTTATAACTGACCTTCATGATAAACTGTTTCACCTTTCATATTCAGCAAGTCATGTCTGGCACTCAAACATCTCCCATTGAGCCGTTAGGCTTAAGTTCTCTAGACAAAACAACTTTTTCAAGCCCTCAGGTGATGTGTGTGTGTGTGTGTGTGTGTGTGTGTTTTTGAGTAGGGCGTGGAGTGGGTGGCATGTTTCAGGAGTTTCTACATGTGAAGCTGTATGTAGCTCTGAGGCAGTTTTTCTAAAGAGCGTTTCATCTGTTTTGACAAGTAAAACTTCCTTTTAGCTCAGGTTAAAATACAGGCTTTGACATTCACATGCTGTGAATTAATGTTTACATTTAATTAATTAAAATCTGCCTGCCCTGGCAGTGTAAGGACTTTGGTACAGCATGGTCAGTTATGTAAAACAAAACAAAAAAAAAAACATTTCCAGTTGCTGCTACCAACATAAGCAGAAGACTGGATCTGGTATCTGCTTTACTGGCATTTTGTAATGTTAACTACTTCCACGTAAAGGACAAATGATCTCACTGTCTAAATACAAACATTTATTGTTTTTCTTACCTTGGCTGTAGTTGCTGGATCAAGGCTTTGAACATTTATCTAGTTTGATGTCCTTGTGACCTTCAAATATCTCTCTTCTCAAGGTTGCTGAGCACAGCAGTTGTGTGTGGAGGTTGATGCAGTAGTTTGTTTTCTGTAATCATTTTTTTTAAATAATTCATAGTAATATTCAAAATGGATTCCATAGAATAGTTGTAAGAAAATCTGTAAAGAATGTAATCATGTACACTACCATTCAAAAGTCTGAGGTCAGTAAGATTTCTTTTACATTATGACAAAAAAAAATCTTTTTCAAACAAACTTTCTATTCATCAAAGAAGCATGAAAAACGGTTTTCAACATAGATATTAATAAGAAATCTGCAGCAAATCAGCATATTAGAATGATTTCTGAAGGATCATGTGACACTGAAGACTGTATGGCTGCTGAAAATGTAGTTTTGTCAGCACATCACAGTTTTTAAAATATAATATTATTTCACAATATTACTGTATAGCCCTTTTGATTAAATAAATGCAGCTTTGAAGAGCATTAGAGACTTGAAAATTAAAAAAATCTTACCGACCCCAACTTAGCGTATGTGTACTTGTTAAGGTCTGGTCTGGTGGTTTTAGCCAATTAACTGTTGTCTATAAGCTAAAATGCATTGCTTCTTTTAAGAACAAAATCATCAATTTTTAACCAGGTGTAATTAACAACTGTTAAATTTAGTATGGATTAAAGAAAATATGCCCTGACAAACCTGAGAAACCATGAGAGATTAGAAAAGAGAGTCAGGTTGTGACGCAACATAATCTTACTTTAAAGAAAAGCTTTAGTCTGATTTCACTACACATGATTGAACAAGTTGAATAGCTGCAGATTTTCTTTACCTGTGCTTTACTTTGTGAAAAATCACAGGGTTACTCCTAATGACAGAGATCCCATTCAGAGCTAACATGTGGAGGAAAAAAAAAACTCTGTTCAAAAGACAGGTGTACTCTTAAATGATATGACCTGTTTGAACAAAGACACCTTTATGTTATTCTCTGGGTCATAATAAATTAATGTGCCATTTGTCATGAATCGATTGGTGATTTGCAGATCATGACACAGATCATATGTTAGAATGATTGATTTTAAAACAAACAAACTACTTTTTTCAACGTAAGGCACTTCTTTAACCATCCGTCCAGTGATTCTAGCAAATCCCTTTCCTGAAAGGACCTTTCAGACGCTGAAGGTCCGGTGAAGGGGGCCGTGATGTTTGTTGTTTTGAAGCGGCTGCTCTGCTACACTGCTGAAGTCATGGCTTTTGATGCCAGATAGCATTATCTGCATTCTGCTGATAAACCTTCTGGTTGTTATGAGTTTGTCACGAGTCACCCTTTGGAGACTCGTTTTGTCTATTACTACACAATTTTGTGCTGTCACAGTCATGATGAATGACGTTGTTCTGAAGGTAGTTTGTCATTTCAAAATAAACCTTGTTCCTCCTTCTGAGTTCAGATCATGAACTCGAGAAGTGAGAAGTGGGACTGCTGAACCTACTTTCTGATGGAAAATTCAAATAGCAGAGAAATGTGTTTGTGTTGCTGTCGTGTGTCGTGGATGGCTGATGTTGATGTTTTTCTTCCTCTTCTGTAACTTTGAATCAGCTCGACTGTCTGCTTGAGTTTAACCTCTTTAAACAGACAGCATTTTCTGGTCTTTTGGTGCTCTCTCTTGACTGCTGACTCGTCTGTAGTATTTCTATCATAGCAGGTCATTGACACTTCACCCGAAACTTTTACGTCAATCAGCATTCAGCTTTTGTGTTCTTTCTTCCCTAAATTATATTGAAACTCAGCTTAAACATTGAGTTTAACCTCTTTAAACAGACAGCATTTTCTGGTCTTTTGGTGCTCTCTCTTGACTGCTGACTCTGACTGTTTCATTCACAGGAGATCACACTGGCTGAGAACAGTAGAGTATTGGACGGCTGGATAAATCCACCACCACCTGTTTACATGCAGTATTTCTTCTTCAATGTTACCAATCCAGATGAGTTTTTGGCTGGGAAGGAAAAGCCCAAAGTCACTCAAATAGGACCATATACCTACAGGTGATTTACCAGTCTTTAAATATACTCAATCTTCAGATATTCATGTTCATTTTCAAGATTCTGGGCCGCCTGAAGTGTTTCGTTTTCTAAACGATACTGTCTGTTGTCAGGGACAACAAGTTTGGCACCCAAGTCTAGAAATGTCTCATTCTTTTAGTAGAAAACAGGAAACGTTTACCTACCCACTTCAAACTAAATGTCAAATATTTGTAAAAATGCAAACTTAGTGTTTTTTTTTTTTTAAAGAAATATTCCACAAGGATGCATTAAAAAAAAACAATTTTTTTCCATGAGTATCTAACTGCCTCCTCGTAATAATAATAAAAAAAAAAATTCTATGCCTTCACTTTTTCTGTTCTCTTATCATCCTCCTGTCCTAGCTTTTTACTATTTTGAACGATGAGTGAAACCTTGTATAACAGGCACTTCTCATGTTTATTGCCATCTTATGATAAATCGTTTGTTGTATTCCTCAACTGTAAGTTGCTTTGGATAAAAGTGTCTGCCAAATGAATAAATAAATTTAAAAAATCAAAAGTGACAGTAAAGACGTGTAATGATAGAAAAGATTCCTATTTCAAATAAATGCTGTTTATTGAACTTTCTATGAAAGAATCCTGGAAACAAACTTTCATTGTGTCCACAAAAATATTAAGCAGCAAAACTCTTTTCTGAATTGATGATAATAAGAAATGTTTGTTGAGCACCAATTCAGTATATTAGCATGATTTCTGAAGGATCATGTAACACTAAAGACTGGAGTAATGGCTGCTGAAAAATCAACTTTGTCATCAGAGAAATTAATTACATTTTAATATATAATAAAATAGTAAACTGTTATTTTAAATTGTAGAATTTTACTGTATTACTGTTTTACTGTATTTATTTTATCAAATATATGCAGGCTTGTTGAGCATAAGAGACAGTTGCCAATTTTGATTGTAAATTAAATAAAGTGCTTCTTTCTGTTATCAGGGAATATCGACCAAGGGAAAATGTCACTTTCCTAGAGAATGGGACGAAAATCTTTGCCACAAATCCCAAAAGCTTTGTGTTTCTCCGCGACATGTCAGTGGGAGATCCTGAGGTTGACCGTGTGACAACGGTTAACATTCCATTCATTGTAAGAAGGGTTTTGTTATTGGCACTGAATCATTTTGCCTTTAAATTTAGTCTGCCCCTAGCACTTGTTTAACTGATTATCTTTGATCCAAATGCGAAGAATTTGCTCTGAATACTTTCCCTCTTGTTTCAGGCCGTGATGAACGAGTTAAACTCCTACTCCTTCTTTCTGAGGTCTTTTGTGTCTATGTGGATGGGATCCATGGGCATCGAGGTGTTTATGAATCGTACAGTACATGAGGTCCTGTGGGGTTTTAAAGATCCACTGCTGTCCAAACTCCACACCATGAGACCAGAAGTGGATGAGCATTTCGGCCTTATGTACAATGTGAGTTTTCTGCAGTTTTGTCATATTCAGTGCTTTAGTCCGCCTAAATGGAGATAAAATGTGGTCTAAATGGGTCATATATTTGTGCAACCAACACAAAGTTGCACACGCAACCTCTAAAGCACATATACGATCAGAACAGGATAGGCAAATGACGTTATCATGACCCTGTCCGTCATAGACTGCAGATGTTGACAGGCTTGACACAGTGGCCTGGTTTACTCTAATGGGTTTTAGACTTTCTTTAGGGATTATATATGTATTAGATTTAGGACAGATATTAAATATCTGCAGTTTGTGCAATAGTAGGTATAATGTCAGTGCCTCGAACCAGCAAGTAATTGTTTTACATTAATAAAACATTTAGTCTTTAACTCTGCATTCATATCATGGCCGTCAAACAACCTACTTTCTGATGACTTCTAGTCATCTTTACCCTTATGTGACTTATGTGACTATTTTCTGCTAATGGATGTAACATTATATTAAATACAGTTTATGTACTGACTACAGAAAAATGGAACCCATGAGGGTGAATTTGTCTTCCACACTGGAGAGAAGAACTACATGGACTACGGCAAGATTGACACGTGGAATGGCATCAGGTACCTCAATGCTTGCGTAATATGCATTGCCTTACTGACATAGTGAGGATTCTTAGGAAATTGGGTTAAACAGGATGCCTGCATTAGATGCTAGACAAGTCAATAGTATAAAGTCTAAGAAAAAAGCTCCTGTGCTTCTCAGTTACCCCATATCCTGATTTAAATTGACCCATTTCCCAATAAATACAACTTCAAATCACTTTGGCAGATATACACAATGGGTCAAAAGTTTGGAATAATGGCGCTTTTTTTTTTTTTTTTGCTGGACATCATGATGCATTTTTCAGGATTCTTTGTTGAATAGAAAATTCAAAAGAACAGCATTTATTTTAAACAGAAATCTCTTATAAATATAAACCATTATAAATATATAGTTCAGTCATGAAACTTTAGATGGCGCAGGCTGACGGGTTGTTAATGTAACTGATGATATTCAGAGAGTTAAATGACTTGGCACAAGCTGATTGGTTCATGCTACATATGCAGCCAATGAGCTTAATGCCTTGCATTTATATGGCTGGCTTGCATTCACTAGAGATTCCTGCAGCGCGCTTTCAGAGTTTCTCTGAAACCCTCCACCTTCCCCAGCTCCACCTGTATAGATCTGCTACGGGTTATTTTATATGCTATTTGTGCAGCAGCAGTATGTCTTAAATACTCATGGCACCGTATCGCCGTATGCATTGGCAGTAGCAAGTTCCTGTACTTGCTTGCAGCAGCAGCAATAATCTACAACTACAGCAATAATCAACAGCAGCAGCAATTCAGCAGCAGCGTAGCAGATCTGTTCCGCCAAGACCAAACATATTAACACTGTCATATCAATCACCATGTTAAATCTTCAGAGAGTTGTCATGATTGAAATGTTTACTGTCACTTAGTCAATTTAATGTGTCCTTGCTGAATAAAAGTATTAATTTCTTTTTTTTTTTCTTTTAAAACAGTAATTTTAAATTCTATATTTTACAATATTACTGTTTTTACTCTATTCATCAAATAAACGAGAGACTTCTTTGAAAAACCTATAAAATTCAGCTGTTTTAAACTTTTGACATGTAGTGTATATTTTTGGATTAGAATTATGGAGAAAAATACATAAACCTTCCTTTTCCATTATAACCTGTGGCAGAAACAATGGGATTATCTATTCATTTTCTCATTAACAGTCAGATGAACTGGTGGTCGTCTAACCAGAGCAACATGATCAATGGTACGGATGGCAGTGTCTTCCACACCTTCCTGTCCAGGAAAGAGCTCCTCTACATCTTTGCTGCTGATCTGTGCCGGTAAGCAACATGTTTTAACACTTACAAGGTACTTGGTTACTTGTACATGGTTACTTACGTTCTTTATTACATGCAGATCCATTCATTTGGGTTACGTGGCTGACACAGAGGTGAAGGGCATCCCTGCCTTCCGCTTCGCCCCGCCTTCAGATGTGCTGGCTCCCCCAGATGAGAACCCCAATAACGCTGGCTTCTGCGTGCCTGCTGGGGATTGTCTAGGAAAAGGAGTCCTCAAAGTCAGCGTCTGTCGGCAAGGTAAGCCTGTTCTGGGTCACACCACACCTTAGCTTCAGGGCCGTCGTGTTTGTTGGAGCAGGTTTTTACAGTGGGAAAGATGTGGGATGTTTTCAGAAAAAGCAATTTCCTTGAATTACATGGGGAAAATAGGGTAACTTCTTAAATAAGGCAATTTGTTTAACAAGGTAAAGCAATCTAAGTGTGCTAAAGGTTTTGGTGCCCTGAATAACTGGTGCAGACTGACATTTAACCAAAGCAAATCAAGCATGTGCATTTAGTATTGAATTTTAGGGTTTCCCATTACTGATAGGTGGCCTCGTAACCAGAGTTCAAGTTAAATCAGTCTGCTACTGTTTGCTCACTCTTGGACTATGAAAGGGAAATCAGAGTTCAGCGCTTAATGAATAACTTTTAGTGCAATTTTATGACTCAAGAACTTGATTTGCTGAAGGTGTCCTCAGACAGATTACTCTATCTCAGCCTCTATTGTTTCCACCATAAACTAGTAGGCTTATATTATTATTGAACGAAAGTAAACTCTCACTTTTATCATGTGAGGGCTCATGATAGGAAACAGCTATCGAATTTTGCACATACTTTGATTAGTCATCATTCCTAGAAGGGTTCATGACAGTTCATTAATGGTTATATTTAGAGTGTTATTAAGGAATGGGATACAGGATATAAATCAGTGATATGTTACATATTATTCTTAGCTAACGATAGGCTAAGCACCTAGTAGTAGTATTTTGTGTTCGTGGTGGGTGTTCAGGTACTGGCTGTCTTGTTATTGAGTATGTGCTTAAAAAAGAGGAAGTTTAATTTTCTGTTAGTGTGCATAAAAAAACAAAAATTCCCAGGAAATGCCTCATGGGCATAATTTCAGAAAATGGAAAATGTCAAGAAACATAAGTAAAATCTAAAAACTGCAAATTTGCAGTCACCTGCCTCAGTGATGCGTTTTTACTTTCGTTGCATTTGTTGATCATTTACATGTCTTTATGACTTACAAACATAAGCATTTGCATTTGGAGAAATATATATACTTTACCATTCAAAAGTTTGGGGTCAGTAAGATTTCTTTTTATAGAAATGAATACTTTTATTCAGCAAGGACACATTAAATTATTACAATGTTACAAAAGATTTCTATATTAATTAAATGTTGTTCTTTTAAACTTTCTATTCATCAAAGAATCCTGGAACAAAATGAATCACTGTTTCTGCAAAAATATCAAGCACCTCAGCTGTTTTCAACATTGATAATAATATAAAAATGTAAGGAAGCGTAAGGAATAGGGAATAAATTATACATTTTAAAATATATTTAAATAGAAAATATGCCATCATATGCCATGATTTTTAAGTATATGAATTTATAGCTGTCGTGGAGTTATGTTATAGCTATAAAATGTAACAATAATAACACATTTGTTGTAAATTAAAAATATAAATCTTATTTTTCTGTCACATTTTAAAAATGTTCTTTCCTTTTTTTTTTCTTTTTTTTTTTGTGGCATGGCTAGGTAAAAATCTGAACTACTGGCCAGGTTGGACAAGCATAAAAAATCCTGAGGCTTGACATAACTTTTAATCTTCTTTATTATCTTTATGACCAGTCATTATAAATGCAATAGCTGATAAACAGGTTATAAACAATTATTTCATATTCATAGAGCTTTCCTAGATGGGTGCTCTACACGTGAGTGTTAACTAATCTGAATAAAGGAACAGCAACTAATGCCTGTTTTTATTCCCCCTTCACTATACAGGTGCACCCATTGTTGTGTCATTCCCTCATTTCTACCAAGCCGATGATAGGTACATCAGTGCCATTGATGGAATGAATCCAAATGAGGAAGAACATGAAACGTACCTCGACATCAACCCGGTAAACAGTGCAGATGTTTTGTGATTTTTACTGTTTTACAGTGACAGCACTGACCTGTTAGGGCTCTTGTGGTTTATAATCTGAAAGTTTTATACACCCGTACTTACCATAACAGGAAAAAATAAGGTGATTCACTCTGGTAACCACAAGTGAATGTGAAACCACACCTACCTAACGCTACCTAGAATCCCAGCGATTGTTTCTGTAGCATGTCGTGATGGAAAATGTACTCATTAAGTTGCTGTTTGATGGACTGATCCACGTTGTTTCGGGTGGAACAGATCAAAGACTCTGTGTAATGTGGTGAACATTGGTTGACTTTTAATAGTAAATTGGCCCTTTGCCTCTTTTCTGCAGACCACAGGGGTTCCCATTCGTGCCTGTAAGAGAGCTCAGCTCAATGTCATACTGAAGAGAGTCCCTGGCTTTCCGTGAGTAAAATTGCCTCACAAAAACTATTAAAGAATGTTCTGGAATGAAAAAAAGGCTGAGACTTCCATTTTTTTTCCTTTTCAGCAAAACAAAATTCCTGAATGAGACAATTTTCCCCATCATGTATGTCAACGAGGTGAGTTTTCATGTCATCCTTGCTTCCTTCAGAATATCATTTTTTTCTGTTCAAAAAGGTCATTTGTTTTCTGCTGAATTTTCAGACCGCAACTATCGACGATGAGTCTGCAGCCCAGATGAGGACGCTTCTGCTGATTGTAACGGTGGTTTCCAACTTCCCAGTCATCATTGTGGGACTGGGGGCCATTTTACTTGTGATCCTGATCTTCCTCGTCTGCAGAAACCGCCAGAGAAAGGTAAAAAATGTACGAGCTTATATATTGCCTAATTAAGAGTAGAAATGTGACCCTGGACCACAAAACCAGTCTTAAGTCGCTGGGGTATATTTGTAGCAATAGCCAAAAAAACATTGTATTGGTCAAAACAAATTTTTTTTACTTTTATGCCAAAAATCATTAGGATATTAAGTAAAGATCATGTTCCATGAAGATATTTGATATTTCTCCTACCGTAAATATATCAAAACTTAATTTTTGATTAGTAACATGCATTGCTAAGAACTTCATTTGGACAGTAATATGCATTGCTAAGAACTTAATTTGGACAACTTTAAAGGCGATTTTCTCAGTATTTTGATTTTTTTTGCACCCTCAGATTCCAGATTTTAAAATAGTTGTATCTCGGCCAAATATTGTCCTATCTTAATAAACCATACATCAATGGAAAGCTTATTTATTCAGCTTGCAGATCAATTTCAAAAAATTGACCCTTATGACTGGTTTTGTGCTCCAGGGTCATAAATGTCATTTGTAGGTCAACAATATCTTTCCATGGAACAATATTAATGGAGTAACAGTTAATATTCTCTTGAAATGCCAGTATGGAAAAGCCTTTAATATCCCATCAAACCTTACACACCCTAGACTAAAGTCAATTAAATGTGTCACTCACATTGACGGCACTAACCCTTGCTTTAATACCCATGCATGCACCTGCACAAGGGAATGCATGTGCTCTAGTGAATGTATTACTTTATGAAATGTGTTCTTTTGTTATACAGTTTTTCTTTGCAATATACAGTAATTATCAGTTGGGTTGGTCAACCATTGTTATGGTTCAGTGGGGAAAACATTTGTTTTGCACATTTATATACTAATGTTCAAAAGTTCCTTTAAAGAATTTATCACTTGAGATCTGCCAATGATGCATAATGCTGTTATGTTTTCATTTCCAGTAATGTTTTTCCTCCCCTTTTTTTGTTCCAATTCAGAATGAAGTAAAACGTATTGATTTTACTGAAGCTTTTCATTCTTTTGCTGTAAGTCTTCATTTTCCCTTTTACACACATTTTGCTTTCATTTTGTTCAAATTTGCTTGTTGTATCGTTGTATTTAGTCATTTTGAGCATTATGAGTGACCATTTAAGTTAAAAGTTTTCATATGAATACCTTGTTTGTTGTTTTTAAATAACTTCTATTTCTGGAAGTCATGTTTCTGCAGGCATGTCAATGCTTGCATGTTTTTGTCACACTGGTGAACTGCTCTGGTGGGTCACCGTCCACCGATTTGCACGATGCAGTGTGACGACAAGTGGAAACTAGTGACTTCAGCGGTTCTCTCCATTTCACAGTATCTGAGTCACATTTATTCTGATGCCAGAAACATTTCAGTAATGATGGCTGTTAAAAGAGATCAGACAGACTCCTTTAAAGCATTGTATTACAGAAATCATACTAGCTTTTAGCATTTCGTAACACATGTAGAACACTTACAAGTGAGACTTGAATTTTTCTGCCTTACAACTACTTACGAATACAGTGTGATTCTACTGCATAGATGTGGCAGGTAGACGGTGGAACTAGTCCAAATGTCAGACAAATATCAGTGAATCAGTGGCGGACTTAGAACTACATCCCTCCCTTTTCACAGCAAAACACGTCTGTTCTGTAATCTCGAGGGCACAACTACAGTCCGCTGAACCCACAGTCTAATCAGAGCGGAAGGGGTTAAAGGTCAACAGGTTTTTGAGGGGTTATCGGTGAAGTTTGCACATTTTTTCTGTGCACGTTCGGTTTATATTAACCCTCAGTGGGCGAAAGAGACTCTAGCACTTGAATCACTGCTTGTGTCTGTTGAGATTTATTTTCGTTTTGCTTTTACGAAGCCTTTGCTATTGCTAAAATATGAATCGAGGCCATATTTTAAATCAACTTGAACAGGATGTGATAGCTGCACACTTTACAAAATATCACTAAAGAAGATGAGTCGTCGCATGCATCTCTGTTTGTCCAAATGAATCTTTCTGGTTATCTGTCTGAAGTTGCCATAACCCGTGTGTGCAGTTACACTCGGTTGTTTGAAAGTCGTATGTATCTGTAAATCATTCCCATATTGGTGACGCTTGCTGGAATGATTGGCGTTTGTTACTTTTACTTGATGTAAACCATCTGTTACTTATTGCGACCACGGTTTTCGTGGATTGCAGTGCACATTGTTGCATATTTGCCTGTGCCATGGAATTAGCTTATCTTGAAGATTTAGTGCAAGGTTTAAACTGAAAACACTGTGTACTTGCAGTGTCTTATGCAGCTGTATGTGAAGAAAAAAAAATTGAGGGAAAGTAATTCAAGCTTTAGTGTAATTAACTACCAGTCCATTACAGTGGCTCTTTGAGTTTTGTTGTCAGCGCAAATAGTATATAAATTACCTAAATATGGTCTTTGTTCAGCTCCGTCTGTCAAAGACCCCACTGGAATATTGTGGTAAGATGTAACATGTGACTTGAGTATGAAAGATCTATGAACCTGAGCCATTTCTAAAGAGTTTCCAGATTCCTAATGGTGACTTTTGCCCCTATATGCTTGACCAAAGATTACATTGGTTTGGTAGATAACTGGTTTGTTTGCTTTCCACACAGATAGCTGTAGTGCCATCGATTTCCCATTTACAAGAGCATTAGAACTTCATTGTCTACAAGGGCAAATAAAGAAAATAAACAATTGAAAAAGTCACTAAATATTTTCCAGAGCATACTATGTGAGTTTATAATGTGATACAGTAAAGAACTTAAGATGTAAAGTGTTGCTACAGCGTGCAAAGAAACTCTCAGTATTATGTATTGACACAGCAATACAATATGTAAAAAGCAAATTTTATAATAAAGTAAAAAGGTTTTGTAATCAGACAAATATTTATGTATTCATATGTTCAATTGTATGTACATTATCTGAATTTGTAAGGTCTTTTCTTTGGTCTTGTTCATTTCTGTATTTTGTAATTATTTTGTAATATTACAAGTGGGGTCATCAAGCACATTTCTGTTTTCTTAATTTAATTTTTTTTTCCCTTCAGATTTATGAAGTAGAACCAAGTGAATATTGTCCTAAATTGAAGATGGAACGGTGTATGTGGTTGTAAAAACTGTTAACTTTGATGGAGAAAGGCTTGTGTTGTATCTGTGGGGTGTGAGCCTATTGTGTGTAATGATCTCCTGTTATACAACTCTCTCAAGCTGTCAACACACTGTTTGTCCAACTGGAATAACAAAGGGAAGGCTGAGTGTCTTTGAGTTCCAGTTAGAAGGATTGCCATAGTGCCATGTCAGGTACAAGGGAAATTTCCAATTGCAATCTAACCTTTTTTTTTCTTAGATGAATGATGCCCTCCTTCAGGGATGAGCTTTTAGTGCCATATCATCCTTGTTTATTTCACTTGATTTAGTAGCAACATGTTTAAGCAGTGTAGCAGTTGTTTTATTTCCCCCCTCTGCCTTCATTTCAGGGCTGGTAAATGCCTCACAACAACTTTGAGGGTGGTTTTAAAAACACTGAACACTTCACCAAGTCCTCCTGAGATGCATTGCGTTTTTTGCTGCTGAGAATGACAATCCTTATGTCATGTTAGGTGCAAATTCATTTCAAGTAATATTCATTTTTAGTTTTGATAATTTACACTGCACAAATCTTTCTACAATGCTTTTGTAAACCTTTTTAGTGTTATTTGCAAAAAATAAAAAAAAATTTAAATTCTTGCAAATTCTTTTGTCATGTGTCTGCTTTCCTGTTTGATGCACTTACAGAGGGACTCGATGAATATAAAAAAGTAGAATTTTTTTGTTTTTACATTTTATATAAATTATTTTCCAAATATCATCAAGGCTGCATTTATTTGATCAAAATAAAAATAGTAATACTGTACAAATATTACTTTATATATATATATTTCCATTTCCATATACTACATATATTTTCTACAGGCATTATGAATCACATGTTTCTTCAGAAATCATTCTAATTGCTGCTCAAAAAATAAATAATAAAAAATTATCAATGTTCAAAACTGCTAAATATTTTTGCGAAGTCTTTAATTTTTTTAATGATTCTTTTATGAATACAAAGTTCAAAAACAGCATTTATTTAAAAAAGAAATCTTCTGTAGTATTGTCTTATTGAAAAATTATCAATCCATAAATATATAAAAATCTTAGTTTAGTGCATCTTCTCCACAGACAGAACCCCACTCCCCCCCCTCCAAAAAAAGTAGTCCATGACTTGAGTACTATTTTCCAAGTCTACAAAAGCCTCTACTATTAACGTTATAGGGTTTGGAATGAAACTGTGGCGAGTAAATAATGACAATAATTATTAATATTCATTTTTGGTTGACCTCTTTAATGGACTTATCTGTCCAAAGTTGATTTCATTTGTTGTTAATGTCTTGAATTGTGACATTTCACTGAACCCCAGTTGAAGGACTTGATCGTTTTGTCACTTGTGATATCTGATGGCCTGTTCAGGGTCTTTAATATCAGAGGAAATGAAGCAACACTTGTCCTGCGTCAGTCGAATAACCTAGATGTAAAAATGTCTTGGCCGTTAAGACAACCAACCCATTTGGCCATAACTACAGAAAGTGTTGAAACAGCTACTTTGGTGATAACCTCTGATAAGAAAGTGAGGTATAGAGTGGGAGATCTGACGAAACCTGACGGAAAAAAACGAGCTTTTCGTGATATGCAGTGACTCACAGCAGACATGTGAAGACTAGCGCTGTTTGATGGCTGTACTTGTCCATGCCTTCCACCACCCACACAGTCCCTCTTCATGTTAACAAAAGAACCAAGAGCGAACAAGCAGACCGCGATATATGGCTCTAAACTCGTCTGAAACCAGTCTTTACACAGACACATCAGCGCACCGCCTCCTAGTGGTGAATCGCAGTTAATAATAATCATAATCTTTGAGGAAATATCGCTAAATACTTTATCTGAGAGTCAAATATGTGAGTTGAGGGGAAATACCCTATTTGGTGTTTGGTAACCAAACAACACGTATAACGTATGAGCAGAGCTGGGTCCGTTACTGATTCCAAATTACATGACAAAAATTGTAGTTAGTAACGTAATCCAGTAAATTACACATTTTAGGTAATATAATCAGACTACTTTTTCATTACTTCGATTACTTTTGACCTAGCTCGTTTATCACATTGATTTAAATAGGACAACCCTGTACCATATTGACATAAAAAAAGCAAAGAGAAAAAATATATATTCCATTTGTTGTTATAAACAACATGAACTGCAATAAACATTACATCAAGGTTTCCCAGTGTGTGTGTGTGTGTGTATTCTGATTTATTTATTATGTGTAGGAACATTTAAAAGATAAAAAAATAATTATAAGGGTTCACATTTTTACCAATACATTTCTATGTCTTTTCCATGACTTTTGAGACAATATTCATGACCCATTACCCATACCCATGATGTTCCACTATTTTACAAGTATACATGTAAAATAAGAATAAAAATCTATGCTCAAATTTATCATAGCATACAGAAATATAGCCTGCATAAATTAAATAAACTGTAAATTAAAAACAAAAGTTATTTAGTCAAGTTTTTTTTGTCTTTTGTAGTTTGATTAAAGGGGTCATATGATGCTGCTAAAAAGAACATTATTTTGTGTATTTGGTGTAATGAAATGTGTTTATGCGGTTTAAGGTTAAAAAAACACATTATTTTCTTACACATTTTAGGTAATATAATCAGACTACTTTTTCATTACTTCGATTACTTTTGACCTAGCTCGTTTATCACATTGATTTAAATAGGACAACCCTGTACCATATTGACATAAAAAAAGCAAAGAGAAAAAATATATATTCCATTTGTTGTTATAAACAACATGAACTGCAATAAACATTACATCAAGGTTTCCCAGTGTGTGTGTGTGTGTGTATTCTGATTTATTTATTATGTGTAGGAACATTTAAAAGATAAAAAAATAATTATAAGGGTTCACATTTTTACCAATACATTTCTATGTCTTTTCCATGACTTTTGAGACAATATTCATGACCCATTACCCATACCCATGATGTTCCACTATTTTACAAGTATACATGTAAAATAAGAATAAAAATCTATGCTCAAATTTATCATAGCATACAGAAATATAGCCTGCATAAATTAAATAAACTGTAAATTAAAAACAAAAGTTATTTAGTCAAGTTTTTTTTGTCTTTTGTAGTTTGATTAAAGGGGTCATATGATGCTGCTAAAAAGAACATTATTTTGTGTATTTGGTGTAATGAAATGTGTTTATGCGGTTTAAGGTTAAAAAAACACATTATTTTCCACATACTGTACATTACTGTTTCTCCTCTATGCCCGGCTTTCTGAAACGCGTCGATTTTTACAAAGCTCATCGGTCTGAAAAAGCGAGGTGTGCTCTGATTGGCCAGCTATCCAGTGTGTTGTGATTCACCAATCCGGTGATCGACAGCGTGAAGTTTAAGTATTTCCTCAGCGACCAGCACAGATCAGCTCCAGGCATGACGAAGCGGATATCGTCCTCTTTTGGAAGACCAAACAAAGTCGTTTTTTTTTTTTTTTTAGTATCTTCCCAGATAGTGACGTAGATATGTGGGGGCGTGTTAGAACCAGCCATTTTAGATAGGTGTGGCTGACTCTTAACTTTTTTAAAGAATATCTCTTTGGATTTGAGACTTTAGTCTTTGCAACTTTACAGATCTTCTTTATGCACCAAGAGCTTGTAACACTCAAAAGAGAAAGGAAAAATTGAAATCGCATCATATAACCCCTTTAACATTAATGACAGACGGCACAGCTTTAATAGGCTGCTGTCCCTTTAAGACCGACTGCACAGATCCAATGTACTGATACACAACGGTTTCTTTCTCAACAGTTGCTTACATTCACCGACTGTGTTTACAAGGATACTCGCCAGCACGAGCATTTTGACATAATGTTGTGTGTATTTGGCCACTTGAGCGCAATAAGCTGCGAAAAATAACTCAATTTGGTACTCGCGAGGTGTTTTCGGGGCGGCTTTATGTATGCGTGCGCTTTTGATGTGACTGAGGACAAAGAAAACAGTAGGCTATCTAGAGCGCGCGACTACCGAATGGTTTAAAAAGACTTAAAAAGATGTGTAAATGATACCATTTTGTGACGATGCAACACTGGCCAGATTAGGCAGAGACAGAGATTTGTGAAATAAATTTCCATGACTTTTCCAAAATTAAAAAAAAAATTTTTTTTATTTAAAATTACATGATTTTTCCAGGTTTTTCATGACTTTACGAACCCCAAATTAAGATTAAATAAATTACGAATAATGAATTGCTATTGTGTGAATAATATGTAATCATGTAATCAATAAAAAAGTAATTGTAGTCTGATTACAAGTATTTTAAAATGTAATATAATCTAATTACAAGTAGCCTACTTCATTTTTGGAATCTGATTAGATAATCCAGATTACGTGTAATCAGTTACCCAGCTCTGCGTACGAGGTGGATTTTTGGTTATAAAATGCTTAAGAAATACTTCCTCACCGCATAACGACTGCATAAAACTGCGAATATACTCCCTCTAACCTATGTTACTTTTAATAACAAAACCCTCTCCTTCAGTCAGCTTGTGGGTAGAAAGGAAAGCATCAGTCCGCTTTTTGGCTGGTCTGTTTTCTAGGACAATGCCTTTTATTTGCTTACAGCAACAGATCACAGAGCTCGACGTCAACATGCCTCTTATTAAAAAATAGCTCTTAAAACACAAGTTGCAGAAAAAAGTTTTCAAACTCTGTCTACCCATTTACTTGCATACTTGCACATTTACACAGACATCAAATACATTATGTCCAACATTCAGTCTATGTTACAATATAGTATGTCATGGAGTACTATCAAGATACTGATGGCTGATTTTGATACAGAATATGTTAATAAATTTCTCAGAGGCAATGAAGGCAAATAGCCTACTAGAAGCCTCTTTATCTTAAACTTGTTTTCAGGGAGATAAAAACAAATGCATAAATACTTGAAATATCAGCAGCTTGCAATACAATGTAGTACAGTAACGAAGCATGGAGAACATTGATCACTGAACATCTAGGTCAGGGATGGGCAACTTTGATAGTGACGAGGGCCAGCATTTTTTGTCCTTTATACCAAGGGGCCAGATTACTAATCCACATCCACACACCTTTTACCCTGTCCTACTCAATTTCATTTTTATTGAAGGAAATTAAAGTATAACTAATGTAATTTGTTTTTAAAGATTTTATTAACTATAAAACTTGTGCAGTTATGCTAATTCAGAAGGAAAACTTTGTTGTCAGTGGACAGAAATATTACCCCAACAAGCCAATGTAAACATCTCAATTGCATTGCAACAAACAAATGCACAGAGGTCCTTTTTTATTAGTGGCCTACATAACATTCTCAAAACAACCTAAGAGGACAGTTAAAAAGGGCTTATTTAAAAAAAAAAAAAAAGATAGTTATTCCAATTTCCGAATGGTAGCCTACCATAAAATAACCTGCAGGATTTTTAAAATCAAATTTAAGACCTTTAAAGATCTTTTTAAGATCTGCACTTCACATTTCAGCCTTTAAACAATTTTTAAGAAAAGGGATGAGTCAAAAGTATCAATTATTATATTAATTTAAACAATTATTTTCAATTAATTATTATATTAAATAATATATAACAGGGTTCCCACACCTTGGTTAACTTCAAATTCAAGGACCTTTCAAGGACTTTCCAGGTCCAATACACTCAAATTCAAGGACTTAATCAGGGTGTCTACAGATATGAACAAGTTAGATTTAAAGGGGTGGCTCACTGTTTTTTTTCTAGGCTTGATTGTGTTTATGGGGTAACTCGTAAATGCCTGTAACTAACGTAAATCTGTAACTAACGTAAATCAAGCAAGCTAATATGCATAGGCCACGAAGTGGCGAAATAACCATAGACTGTGGAAATAACACATTATAGAAAAAGCAAATTCGTTCTCTGCCAGCAGGTTTCACTTTCGGAACTGCAGAAATATAGTGGTTTCTCCGGTAACCGCAGTACACAAAGCTGACTGCAGCACTCAAGTTTATTCAGTGAAATCGTAACCTTTTGAAGTTTAATCGTCATATTAATCCATATAGCAATTCTTGTCTTTCCGTCCCCAAAGACCTCTTATAATTTAGACTTTTTGTACCATTTAAGAGTTTTCATGGCATTAAATACAATTTAACTGAATACGTTTTAAGGACCCGCGGAAACCCTAATAAGAACATATTTCAGTGCAAACATTTCTGTCATGCATTTGGGAAAAATGCTTTTGTTGACTGAATTTTACCTTTGAAATTTGAGGCAAGTGCAACTCTGGCGTCCCTGTTGTTTGTGGGCAGTGGTGTGATGGCGATTAAATAAAAATACAGATTTCCAAACAATCCAAACATATGGGTATCCCCTTGAAATTGGTAAACAAAAAAAAAGATAATCTGTTTACCATCTTGACTGGAAAATAGTTTTCATGGTCAGTTTTTGGAGCTGCTGGAAGCTAGCGACCTCTCCTGGTTGGAGATAATATTAACATCATAAAATGAAAGCAATCTTTACGTGTCTTGCTTTTCAAATGTTTTAAAATTGATCATCCGAGTCTAATATGATCCAGCGGGCCGTACTAAAAGACACTGCGTATACAGCCCGCGGGCCGCCAGTTGCCCATCCCTGACCTAGGTGTATTCTAAACCTGAAGTATATTTGGTTAAGAGAGGAAGATTAAAGTCTAAAAGGTTAATCTGCAGGCAGGGTTATATACCAAGGGAAGGCTATAGTTTATAACAGTGTAATTTTACAACAATCAACGGTTATTGTGGTGGAACAACAACAGAAATGTGGCAGAGATCTTCAGTCTGTCAAGCTGGACAGTCTTCAGTGTGTGAAGCAGGAGAGTCTGCAGTCTGCGAAGCTGGAGGATTTGCGGTCTGTGAGCATGCAGAATCTGCAGTATTTGAAGCTGGCGAATCAGCAGTCTGTGAGGTTACACATTGTGAAATCAGTGGAGCTGTAGAGTCGGCAGTCTGTGGGGGTTCTGTCTCCTGAGGAAGGCTCTGACTGTCCTGCTTGAGCTTTAGTAGACTCTTACCTCTCTCGAGTCTGCTTTTGTCCACCAGCCGGAAAGCCTCCATAAACTCGTCAATGTCAATGCTACCATATTTGTGTCGGTGCTGATAACCAGCTCGTTGATGACCTCATCAGAGATCTCCATTTTCAGATAGGCACTGAGCAGTTTCAAAGTCTGACGGAAATCCTCAAAAGTGATGAGACCTGAGAGAAACGGAAACACAGGCCATGGGAGTGTGCTATTCAAAGCCATCCAACTACATTTTGTCTGTTCTCGGCAGGAATTGTCATCAACAGGGAAATCACTGTGCAATCAATTGACCCTTCACCAGGAGTTTGATTGGCTGACCAATCATAATGCTGAATCTGTCCTCTTTGCTCTGTGATGTATTTTTATTATCTAGATTATAGTCTTGGGTAGGTCTAAAAGCAAACGTTCTGAAATGGTTTCAGTCATACCTGTCTGACAGAAAGTTTTTAGTGAAGTTGGGTAATTTTTCTTCTTCCCCTGCTCCTCTGACCTGTGGCCTTCCACAAGGCTCTATTTTAGCTCCCTCTCTATTCTCTCTTTACATGTTACCTCTGGGCTCTATTCTACGAAAACATGGGGTGTCTTTTCATTTCTACGCAGATGACACTCAAATCTATCTACCAATCAAGAAAAACAATTCCACTGCGATTACTTCTCTTCTGAAATGTTTAGAGGAGGTTAAATCATGGCTAGCCCAAAATTTCCTCTAAATTCCTCTAAAACTCTAGAAATGGCTGTTCATGCATTCGTTACGTCTCGTCTAGATTACTGCAATTCTTTATATTGCAGTATATCTAAATCTCAAATTGCACGTCTTCAGCTTGTCCAAAATACTGCGGCCAGACTTCCTTTAAAGGGTCGTAAACATGAACACATCACTCCAATTCTTAGATCTCTACACTGTTTGCCGGTTTGTCAGAGAATAGACTTTAAAATTCTCCTCTTTGTATATAAATCCCTACATAACCAAGCTCCTGTCTATCTATCTGACCTTCTTTACTTCTATACTCCGTCTAGAAGCCTACGATCCTGTGACCAGGCCTTGTTGGTGGTCCCTCACGTTAGGCTTAAGCGTAGAGGGGAGCGTGCATTTGCGGTGGCAGGGCCACGACTCTGGAATACCCTACCTTTAGAGATTAGAATGGCCCCTTCTTTGTCTGTTTGTAAGTCCTTGCTAAAAACTTATTTGTTTTCCTTAGTGTATTGACTACTGTGATATGGTAATTTTTAAACGTGCAGTTTAAAATTTTTGTCTGGTTTGTTTTCCGTGTATGTGGTAAAATTGTTGCTCTTCTGGAAAGCACTTTGGTCAGCCTGGTGGCTGTTGTATATGTGCTCTACAAATAAAATGAACTTGAACTTGAGATCACGGAACCAGCCTTGGTAGTCCAGCTTTCCATCAGTGGTGCTGGACACTAGCTGAGGATGAAGCACTTGCCAATTCAGATCCAGGTGAAGAACTCGCTCGATTGCACTCGCCCAGTTATTCAAATAGATCAGTCCTGTCAGGTCAAAGATCAGACAGAGAAACTATTAAATATTTCTGCTCATAAGAGGCATTGCCATTACTTTGGCATTTGAACAACTGCAAAACCAGCCACCTATCCGCTTGTTAAAGGGATAGTTCACCTTTAGTTGCTGGTCCCCATTGACTTGCATAGTGTTTTTTTTATGGGGACCAGCAACTGAAGGTGAACTATACCTTAAAGTCATGACGTAAGGAATACTGTTTCTGAGTTCAAGCCTCTTCTCATTTCAACTGAGAGTACCATCTCATCTCATACCATGTTTATGAGCACTGTTTATTCATATCACACCTTTAAGCTAAACGAAAAAGTCTTAAACCTCACAGCATCCCAGGCACCAATATTTTAATGATTCATAAAAGATGAATCACTGTCTGGCCATCTGAGATTTCAGTAGGATGATAAAGGTTAGGATCGTGATTTTCTCTGTTATTACTGCATATAGTGAGAGTATATTAGCACAGTTTGTTGTTTGCTTTTGGCAGCTGATAGAGCGTTTGGACCTGGAAACAGTAATGTGATGTCAGACTTAACAAGCAGACTGTTTTCAGATACTAAATAGTCTGAATTCTGTTTATATTCTTTAGCTATTTAGTTAAGAAGTGGTAGTGATATCATCATATCACTAGGTGGCAGAATACTGCAGTACTGTATTAAAATATGCATTTCATGCCAGATAGTTGTGTATACCTGTGTTCTCCTTATCAATCTCTTGAAAGGCACTGAGGAGATCTGACTTGTGCACAAACAGTTGCTCTCATAGGGCTTTGAGAGCTGTATGCTCTGTGCGTTTTACACTGAAAGAACATCAAGAAATGAGCCAGAAACATGACAATGAAACTCTAACACTGTAACAACAATAGTAACATTCATATCCAAAATCTGCTGAAGTTTTTCCAACAAATGCTAAATACTAAACAATACATTTAAATTGTGAATGAAAATCATTCCTCTAGTTCAGTGGTTCTCAACCAGGGGGCCGGAGCCCACTAGGGGCCTCAGCAAACTTCCAATGGGGCCTTGAGATGACTTAAACTTATTCAAAACAAGCATTAAAATACACAACTAGTCAATTTTGTTTTTTTTTATTTGAAGATCCAGGATTCCCATTGTCTTGAAAAAACAAGCTACATACGGTATTTTAATTTTACAAGTGTGATTTATTGACCTGTAAAATTTATTATGAAACTAAAATTAATAAAAATGTACAACTATACATTTTCTAAATTAGCTCTAAATTATGCATTTTTTTTATCTTTTATAAATTTTTATCCTTAATCTTTATTCAGTAAATCATGAAAAACTGGAAAAAGGGTCAGGACCTGAAAAAATTGCATGGAGGGACAACCTAATCAAATCAACCGTAAAAACTGTCAAGAACATTTATACAAACATACAAAAATATTTGTATATTTAAGCTACACTTAAAACTGTATAAATGTATATTTTGGACAACTGAAACAGGTGATGCAGTAAATTATTTTTCCATTTTTTTATGATAAATTAAAATGATCTTGATGTCCTCCTAAAAGAAAGGAAAAAAATACTAAGGAGAACTCGGTTGCACTTCAGGGAACACATATTCGCTATATAACACATACAGTCAAACCAAAATTTATTCAGACACCTTCAACATTTCACACATTATCACAGTTTATTCGCTATGGTTTAGAAAATGGTAATAAAATATGACAAGAACTCAAGAGTTAAACTGTGTCAGAACAAATTCATATGGATAATGTCAGATAACACTTAAGCAAAACATGGTCAGGTCAAAAATGTGGTCCCAAATTTGTATCAGTTTTACTGGTAGTCCACTGTATGAAGAATTTTTGGGTATGTCACAGATTACTTTATTTTGCTATCCTCACTTACATAAATGAACTATAGTGTCCTGCACCCAACTAGTAAAAAAATATAAAAAATTATATCTGGTGTCTGAATCATTTTTGGGTTGACTATATTCGCTATTCCCTCAATAAACTCCTAATTTCCTGCTTATTAATAGTTAGTAAGGTGGTTGTTAAGTTTAGGTATGGGGTAGGATTAAGGGTTCTAAAATATGGTCATGCAGAATAAGCCATTAATATACGCTTTATAAGTACTAATAAATGGCCAGTATGCTAGTAATATGCATGTAAATAAGCAACTAGTTAATAGTGAGAATTGGTTCTTAAAATAAAGAACTCTTTAACTCTCTTTATCTTCTTCTCAAATTGAATTTTTTAGGAGAAGCATTTGAGACGCTTATAATGCTTATAATACATACTGTACAGTAAATGAGAACTTGCATTCCTTGAGATATGAAAGGACAACCTCTGAAGAATAATTTTACTCTGAGCTCAGCTAGAGAATTACTACATTACTCACAGGACATAGTGTCCTAAAAACTGCTTTAAATTAACATGAGCAGTCATAAGTACACGAACGTTAATGTAAGACTGTGTAATGCCTTTGAATGAGCATGTTCATATAAATTCAGTCATTGCCTGACACATATCTAAAAACTAACAAAAAGAACTCTGCTTTAATTTTAGCCAAACTGACATAGTATGGAATAAAATCACTGTCAAAAATAATCGTACGTAATTCAAAGCATTTGTGTGTCATTTTAATTTACTCGTGCGTGATTTAAAAGTATTGTATGTAATTCTGTTTTTTGTCAGAGTTGGATTCCAAAATCTACGCCCACGACAGTTTACAGATACGAGATTTTGTGTGTTTGTTAGAGTACAACTCCAAAATGTACGACTATGACAGTTTACAGACACAACGCTTGTTTTCACAACAGCTCTGTTACACGCACGACATGGACCTTTCCTCACAGGCTATTTATCCCAAATAAAATTAAAGAAATCCATTTCAAAATTGCTCATAGATACTACCCTTGTAATTTATTTTTGAGCAGATTTTCTGAGAATATATCCTCAATGTGTTCATTTTGTAATACTGATGAAGAATCTATTCTACATATGGGTTATCATGGCCCATTCACCAAGTCTTTTTGGTCAGAAGTTACCATGTTAATTTTTTCCTGCTGTAACAAAATGATAGAAATAACAGAATCTACAATTTTTTTGTCAGATTTTCATTCCAAGGACATTAATCTGGAACATATTGTTTTATTGCTTTGTCTTCTGGGTAAATTTCACCTTCATAAAGCCAGAACCATTCATTGCAAACCTAACTTTAGAATGTTTTCATCTGATATAAAGTCCCTTTTTACTTCTAAGAATATGTCAAATCCTTTGAACTCAAAGGCTTCTAAAACTTTTAACATTCTTGAGTCTATTGTAAGCTATCTTTAAAAGACTTTCCTTTCTTTCTTTTTTTTTCTTCTTTATCATCGGTATATTTTGTTCATTTTTGTAGCTTGTCTAACTTCATGTGATGTTCGTTAGCAGCATGTTACTTAATAACTGTTGTTATTCTTTCAATTGCAATAAAAAAAAAATAATAAAAAAAAAAAGTGAGCGTTTGGCTGCTGATCCGCCATTTTGGCGCCAGTGGTTTAAAACGGTGGCACTTCGTGGAATCGATTCATCTTCCCTCGGATAGTAATGCCTGTGACAATGATGACGTATTTTTGACAGTCCTTTCGCACACCGCACTTCGTGGTCGCAATTCGCATGTCGTGCGTGTAACAGAGCTGTTGTGAAAACAAGCGTTGTGTCTGTAAACTGTCATAGTCGTACATTTTGGAGTTGTACTCTAACAAACACAAACAATCTCGTATCTGTAAACTGTCGTGGCCGTAGATTTTGGAATCCAACTCTGACAAAAAACAGAATTACATACAATACTTTTAAATTACGCACGAGTAAATTAAAATGACACACAAATGCTTTGAATTACGTACGATTATTTTTGACAGTGATTTTATTCCATAATATGGTCATTATTATTTTCTTCTCAAAAGTCTGTCTGAGAACTCAGGTCACTGCATTCCTCACTTTACGATTGTGGCAAAACTCGTATCCGTCCTGTTTGCACTCGTGTGAGCAGATGATGAGCTGGAGATTGTGTCTGTTCAGAAAGTCCTCTGTGACATCAGGACCCCAATAACAGCCTCCGCCACAGACCTCATTGGGAATGCAACCATCCTGAGACATGGGGTCACTCCACAGCAGGTCCAAAATATGCTGGCACAGAAGAGGAGAATGTAAAACTATTTGCTTTGCATTTAAAGGGAAGGTTCCAGATTAGAGGCAAATGTATCCCACTAGTCTCATGTTAGCATGTATAATGCTAACATTTGTCTTGTGGCTACACTTTGTACTTCGTTACACTTTTTGTGTATTTTAACATTTATTTTGGTGGGCTGTGATTTACAGTTACAAAAGGGGAATATAAAATTATTTGCTTTGCTTTTAAAAGGAATGTTCCAGATTAGTAAGCAAGTTTATCACACTAGTTTCCTGTTAGCATGTATCATGATAACATTTTTCTTGTGAATATACTTTCAGAACCTTTTTATTTTGTTAAACTTTTTATGTATTTTAACATTTATTTTTATCTTTTCCAGAAGCTTCCATACATGAAGTGCAATACTCTAAACATATGAGGTCGGTTTTGCCACTCAGAAGTGACGAACGCGGAAGCGTAGGGGAGAGATCAAAACAAAACAACGGTCACTAATTAGAAGTACAAAACGAGGATTTGTAAA
>NW_015547685.1:2245701-2252780 GCF_001515605.1 Sinocyclocheilus anshuiensis
TTGTAAGGATCATTATTGCCGTTTCCATAAACATCAGCGTGCATTTTACAAACTGTAAATGTATGGTTTTGCTAGTACTTATATGTATTTAAATGTCTGAAACCTAAAATAAGTATTATATGGTTGAAAACACTGAATATTTGTGATAATATGACAAGCACTCAGCGCGTCCGATCTGGCCCTGCGCCAGGCAAAGAACGAAAGCGGATTTAAATTCAGCAGTTGACGTGACACACTGAACGTTCTAATCACACTGGTGTGATCGTATGCATCAAAGGGTTAAAGTGATTATTACATTTTGAATATGGATATTTTTCATACAAAAACGCATCGATTCGCTACAGGAGCCCTTTGTTCACCCCCGGAGCCGTGTGAGACACTTTTTTTATGGATGGGCGCTTTTTATTTAACTTCTTTTGGACAGATGCATGCAACAGCCGCTGAGTGGCATTAAACAGCTTGAAAGATCAAAGACAATTTTTAATATAATTCCGACTGGATTCGTCTGAAAGAAGAAAGTCATATACACCTAGGATGACTTGAGGGTGAGTAATTTGTGGGCTAATTTCATTTTTGGGTGAACTAACCCTTTAAAGGTGCAAAACTACACATGCATTGTATTGGTACAGTTGTTCTTGACCAAGGAGCCCACCAGTGGGCCTCAAATGAACTTAAAATGATTTAAAAAAATTTAGACATTAAAATAAGCCCAAACAACTGAAAAATCAAGCTATTTCTTATTTTAATTCACCTCCTCAAAAACATTTATAGAAGAATTATAAAAGGTATTTTTTACACATGGAAAAGTCATATAAATTAATAAATCTTATAACTCTTTGGGCCTTTTATACATTTTATAAACATGCATTTTTCTTAAAAACAAAGGTTCTTTATTGGTATCGATGCTTCCATGAAGAACCTTTAACATCCATGAAATCTTTCCTTTCCACAAAAGGTTTTTTACAGTGGTGAAAGGTTCTTCAGATTACTAAAATGTTCTTCACATTAAGAAAAAAAAGTTATTTTAAGAACTGTTTACTGAAAGGTTCTTTGCAGAACCAAAAACTTTTCTAACCTTTATTTTTAAGAGTGTATGCCAGGCACAAAAACATTTTATCAGGTAGAAATTGTGAGCAAAAATATTTTATTTTTATAAATATATAAAAACTCTGCATCCTTAATCCTTATCCAGTAAATCACAAACAACTAGAAAATTCATTAGGCCATCGAATATTGCTACGGATAATGAGAGAAAAGGTTGAGAATCACTGTTTTAAGACATTTAGTACTGCAAATCAGTCAAACCACAAACATTATGTACAATATCACAAAACGGTCATCTCATGATAACGCTCTGAATCTGCATATACCAGGGGTGGCGAACTCCGGTCCTGGAGAGCCGCAGCCCTGCAGAGTTCAGCTCCAACCCTAATTAAAACTCACCTGCCTGTAGCTTCCTAGTAACCGCTCAGACCTTGATTAGCTTGTTCAGGTGTGTTTGATTAGGGTTGAAGCAAAACTCTGCAGGGCTGCGGCTCTCCAGGACCGACGTTTGCCAACCCTGGCATATACATTAGTACGTGATGGAGTCTTCCTTTTAGGAGGCCTCAGAGCAGACACATACTATAGAAATACAAATTTTTTTATCATCAGTTAAAATAAGAGGAGATGTTCATGCTTTAACAACATGTTAACCATTTGTTCGACTCACTCTGTGTCTGTCCACTCAAGCTATCAGAGCGAGATCAGTGGTGTCTGAGACTCCTCCATGGACTATCAATCAGCACCCGCTGATCGATTACTGTCACTAAAGGCAACCAGCTGAAGATCTTCTGGAGCAACTTGAGAATTTGCTTCCTATGCAGCTTAATGTAATTAAACAGATGAGAAATTTGAGGAAACAATGCACATCAAATAAACTGCCCCATAATGTGAAGCTTAGAGCTGAAACACGGCAAAAGAACAGAGCATACCACATTACTGATGATGTAATGAGTTATTATCGGATTATCATATTGCAGCAGAGTTATTATCATTAACTACAATTAAAACTATAACCATAAAAATGTCATTACTTGAAATAAAAAAACATTAATTGAAATAAAATAAATTGAATAAATTATTTCATCTAGTTGCATTACTCTTTTTAAGTTGGAGTACTAAAACAACAAACTAAAACTTAATAAAAACTATATAGACATATTTAAAAATAAACAAAAACTAATGACAAAACACAACTAATTACTAAAACTTTAACTTAAATTAAAATAAAAATAAAAAATTATAAAATTAAATCTATTTCAAAATATTAATAAAGCTATAATTAATGCCACTGACCCTAAATCTGCCAAAAAACAAGTTGACTACTAAAGATCAGCCTATTGTCCTATTGCTTAACCTGCATTTTCTTTACTTGAAACCTTTATATATAACACATTATAAAAGTAGTTTTAATACATTAATTATGCCTGGTAATGCATTGATTGTATGATCTCATGAATAAACGTAACCCCTTTTAAAATACATTATAATACTCATCTATTCATTGTTGCACCTTTAGAAAGTCTCATGCATTAAAACACATTATACTAGACAAACAAACCTTCAAATATTATAATGCAGGGCTCTACGCTTATTTTTCTTTTTAGGAGCGCTTGTGCTCCTAACTTAAAAAATTTAGGAGCATATTAACTTCTTGTCTATTTAACTGCTGTATTAAATCAGTATCACATTTACAAACTCCCTTAAAAATCATTAAAAGCTGTCACTCATATTAGCTCATCGCTAGCTCACATTTATAATCAACGAAGCTCTCTACACTGCGCAATGAATCTCTTATTTACACCCTGTCTACACTTTGCTTATGAAAGGATTCATGAGATATGTATGTGATACATTACTCAACGCTGCAAAAATACGTAGAAACCTTTGAAGCTCCCCTCAGCGATCACAATCACAAGTATGATGAAGATCTGGTCAGTCGCACTGGTGCTCCTAAATATGTTTTCATAGTCGCACGCAATAGTTTTCAGTCGCAAATGAAATGGTCGCACTGTAGAGCCCTGTAATGCATTTTAACTTTGGTTACAATTATTTTTGAAAATATATAATGTATTACAACATACATTATGAATGCCTTTACAATGTATTATACATAAAGGCGTTCCCAATTGTCTTTTAGAATACTAGTATAAACATAGTACAAATGACTCAAATGTATATTAAATTCCCTACTAATCAAATGTCAATCAAAAGTTTATTAATTTACCAGCTAGTTAACAGCCAGAAGTTCTTTAAATGCTAATATAAATATAATATCTTTCCAATGTTAAAAACCAATCTCAATTTCCTACTAAGGTGTCATATACACTCTTAAAAATAAAGGTGCTTTAAAAGATTCTTCACAGCGATGCCATAGAAGAACCATTTGTGGTTCCACAAAGAACCATTCAGTCAAAGGTTCTTTAAAGAACCATCTCTTTCTTACCTTTTTATAATCTGAAGAACTTTCTTTCGCCACAAAGAACCTTTTGTGAAACAGAAAGGTTCTTCAGATGTTAAAGGTTCTTTATGGAACCATTTAGACAAAAAGGTTCTTCTATGGCATCGAGTGTATGCAGTCAAATGTTTGTTCATTTATCATCTAGTTAGTTAACAGCCACCAGTGACAGAGTACAAGAATTCTTGAAGCCTGTTCATTGTAATCCTCTTACCGAGGACTGGCCCATATTCACTGTGAAAATAACTGCAGGAGAATTGACCAGAGTTTCCCCTTTTAAACTGTAAGCCTGAGCAGGCCACTTTCTGTTAATAGGTGCTGTTCTTGGAAAGAAAGTGTCAGGAAATCCCTTACTGTTTCATAATGGTAAACAAACTCTGAGGAATTATAGTGCACAGACATTAGATGTAGGCCTACTTACCCAGCAAGCAACAGCCGTCATTTCAGCATCTCGGTTAACTATAGACCCGATATAGTCCAGCTATGTGTAACCCACTTCTATCCCAAATAACCTTGAATTTGGTTTCATGTCGTTTTTTGGCAAAATAACTTGTGAGATGTATGATATTCAATCTTTTAAGCAAAGTCAACAGCATTTACAAGGTGTTTGGTTTCATTTCTTTGACATGTTCAATACGTAGCCTGAGCGTAGCCACGATTCAGCTCGTAGTCAGAGCGGCTATAATGACCTACCTTGTATTTGCTCAGTACTTCTTTGGTGAAGCCATACCTTTGAAGAGAAAATGACAAAAACAAAATTCAAAGTGACAGAAGTTTTTCTCTTAGAAAAAAGGGAAATCAGTCTGACCATTTGATTCAGATGAAAATAGAATCTTTATTCTTGCTCTCTTAGTTCTGAAGTTACAAGCAAAAGTTTAAATGATCATATTATAGTGCCACCTTGTGACCGATCCTCACAAATATTAGTACACTGCCTCATCTAGACCAGTGTTTCTCAACCTTTTTGACTCCAAGGGCCTCCTTTGTCCAATACAATATTCAAATGCCATTCTAAGCTTCTTCTTTTTTTTTTTTTAATAAAAAAGTGAGTTTTTTATTTTTTATTATTTTTTTGAAGTAAATAAAAGATTACTGGAGTACATTTTACATTAAAATACTATTACAATGTGTTATTTGCTGTTTCTTTGTAACTAATTGTGAAATTTACTAGCAATTTCTGAGTGAAAATTGTTTCTACACCAACTTATTTTTCAGTGTAATAATAATAAAAATAAACTAAAAAAAATCTCATTATACATATTAAGCTGGGGTACTGCAAAATGCAAGTACTGTCCAAAGTTTTAAGAGTATCTTAGTGAATACATGTGTTCAGCACATATCCATTACCTCCATTATCCAGATTAATGATGTGATCTTCATGGTTTCCTCGATTAAGATAAACATCTCCAGGATACACAAGCAGGAAAGCAAACAATATGAGCAGAATCTCCATGGAGTCTTTGCCACGGTCCACATAGTCTCCATTGAAAACATAGGGTTTCTCCAGTGACGGCATTCCATTCTGGAAAAATAAACAGACCCCCAAATCCATAGGAACCGATATACTTAAAGACATGCTTTATCAGGCTAACACAATATTGTAGCTGAGTGTGAAATAATTTAATACCTAACTTGTAAAATATTAGTAGCAAGTCTTCTAATTGCCCATGTAAATCACCTGTAATAAAGTCCATAATTTTATTTAGAAGGGGCATTGAATAGTTTTAATAAAAAAAAAACAAAAAAAAAAAACAAACTAAAATGATGTGTCAGCTGCTCTCACCACAAATGGTTATTTCTTTGCTATGGCATGTAGAGACTCGGTTGATATTTGGCAACACTAAAACGATGTGTCAGCTGCTCTCACCACAAATGGTTATTTCTTTGCTATGGCATGTAGAGACTCGGTTGATATTTGGCAACACTCTGAGCAACTTCCATGTTTCCAGAAGAAGCTGAAGAACGTAACGAGAGTGAAGCTGCTGCTTGGAGAAACCAGAAGTGTACATGGTTAAAGACATCTGATTATCATATACCTAAAACATATATTTAATGCATCCTCATGGAGCACCTACTCGTTTGTTTTTAAAGGCCTCTACAAGATCAGCAGCCTGATCCATATCTAAAGGAAAGGTTAGTCGTGGGCCAGAGTAAATGTCTGGCACATCGATATTGGTGTAGCTGAAGTATCTCTCCCACTCTATCTCTGCAAACCTCGTTTTCTCTGAAGATATGTGAGATCAGTTTTCCTACATGGTAGAACATAAAGGATTTGTTTAGCATGGATAAATTCCAGGGGAAGGCTGTATATGTGACCCTGGACCCCAAAACCAGTCATAAGTGTCAATTTTTCGAAATTGAGATTTATACATCATCTGAAAGCTGAATAAATAAGCTTAGGGTTATAGGGCAATATTTGGTCGAGATACAACTATTTGAAAATCTGGAATCTGAGGGTGCAAAAAAATTTAAATATTGAGAAAATCGCCTTAAAGTTGTTGATTTTTTGATTAAAAAAATCAAAAATTAAGTTTTTATATATTTATGGTAGGAAATTTACAAAATATCTTCATGGAACATGATCTTTACTTAATATCCTAATGATTTTTGGCATAAAAGAAAAATCTATAATTTTGACCCATACAATGTACAGGTGCATTTGAATCCTTTAATTTTTCATTTTTAAAAATGTTTGTTTGCTGCCGCGCATTCCTGTGTGTGTAATAAGCAAAGTGTACACACTTATAAGGATGATTTTGAAGTTGGAGGAGAAAATGCGATGGGAGTTTTTCGACATACCCTAACTGTCTTGAACCGAAAAACAGAGTTCACGTAGAGCTAGACAATACAAGCGTTTGAGGATAAAAAGTATATAAATTGTAATTTTTTTTTTTTAGAAAATAATCGATCGTTTCGCTAGATAAGACCCTTCTTCCTTGGCTGGGATCGTTTAGAGCCCTTTGAAGCTGCATTTAAACTGCATTTTGGAAGTTCAAACTTGGGGGCACCATAGAACTGCATTATATGGAGAGAAATCTTGAAATGTTTTCCTCAAAAAACATAATTTCTTTACGACTGAAGAAAGAAAGACATGAACATCTTGGATGACAAGGGGTGAGTACATTATCTGTAAATATTTGTTCTGGAAGTGAACTACTCCTTTAAGGGGGTCATATGATGCGATTTCAATTTTTCCTTTCTCTTTGAAGTGTTACAAGCTCTTGGTGCATAAAGAAGATCTGTAAAGTTGCAAAGACTAAAGTCTCAAATCCAAAGAGATATTCTTTATAAAAGTTAAGAGTCAGCCACACCTAAAACGGCTCGTTCTAACACGCCCCCACATACCTACGTCACTATCTGGGAAGATTTGCATAACACCGCCCAAATGTTCATGCAAAGAAAGAAGGCGTAACTTTTATTCTCGCTGTAGTATTGTTGACACCGCCGCCATGTCGTGAAGGTGCTGTGTGCTTCGTTGTGAAAGCGAAACTACTTTGTTTGGCCTTCCAAAAGAGGAAGATATCTCTTCCGTCATGCCTGGAGCTGATCCGTGCTGGTCACTGAGGAAATACATCAACTT
>NW_015547685.1:2252890-2287611 GCF_001515605.1 Sinocyclocheilus anshuiensis
TGAGGAATTCGGCCAATCACAACGCACTGGATAGCTGGCCAATCAGAGCACACCTCGCTTTTTCAGACCGATGAGCTTTGTAAAAATCGACGCGTTTCAGAAAGGCGGGGCATAGAGGAGAAACAATAATGTACAGTATGTGGAAAATAATGTGTTTTTTTGAACCTTAAACCGCATAAACACATTTCATTACACCAAATACACAAAATAATGTTCTTTTTAGCAGCGTCATATGACCCGCTTTAATGCTCTTCTTTGTAATTGCATTTACATGGATGCATTATTGACATTGATATGCATTAATGAGTTATGGGAAAAATTAGTTTTACTGAGACTCATCATCTTATCCCAGTCATTAACAACAACAATAGTAATAGTAACAATACCAACAATACTAACTAAAAATGTAACAGATGCTCAAATGACAACCACACTGAATAATATAGGCATTAGCTCAATAATACACTCAGAATAGCCTTCAAAAATGTTTGCATTTTACACAGACAACCTTTAAAACCCTTTAAAAAAGTGTGGCACCTAATCTACGTCATCCCTGTTACCTGCATGTCAAAACCTGTTACTCTGAAAAGTACAGGTGCATCTCAATAAATTAGAATGTCGTGGAAAAGTTCATTTATTTCAGTAATTCAACTCAAATTGTTTCAAACTAATTTGTTCATTGCTAGCTAATAGTCAAGGTCACAAAATTACTTGTAGATTTTGATTATATTAAATGTAGGCTAATAAATAATTGTTAAAATGTATACTTTAATAATGGTAACAGTATTGACATTGCATGATGCCCCCCTCAGTCAAACCTCATAAATCATCAAAAATAGAACATTAAGAAGACGAAGAGAGAGAAACATGCTTGTGTTTTAAGTGTTGGAAATCTGGTTGAGAGATGATGTAACCTCCAGGAAGTGATGTCACTTGAATGTACCATTATTTTAAAAGGGTTTTTCGATGAGGGTAACAGGGCTGGCATGAAATCAGGGGACACAGATAAAATTATTTATATTTTATAGAAAAAATGTATACTTATGCCAAAAACATTGCTTAACAATGAGACTGTACTTAGAACAATATGCAAATGTGATTTTTGTGTCATTTTGCCTTCATTTTGCAAATTTAAAGTCCTGCTGAAAAATAAAAATCATAGTGAGGGACAGGCCAAAAACCCTACCCTTAATCAGCATACAATGCCGCCCACTAATATTGGCACCCTTGATAAATATGAGCAAAGGTGGCTGTGAAAATAAATCTGCATCATTTATCTTTTTGATCTTTCATTCAAAAAATTCACAAAATTCTAAACTTACATTAAAGTAAAACAATTGAAAATGGGGGAAACTCACATTATGAAATAAATGTTTTCTTCTATAATGCCTGATGAGTTCGGAGAACACCTGACAAGAGATCAGAGACCATTCCTTCATCCAGAATCTCTCCAGATCCTTCAGAATACCAGCTCCATGTTGGTGCATCTTCTCTTCAGTTCACCACACTCATTTTCTGTAGGGTCCAGGTCAGGGAACTGAGACAGCCAGAGCAGAAGCTTCATTTTGTGCTCAGTGACCTATTTTTGTGTTGATTTTGATGTTTGTTTTGGATTATTGCCCTGATGGAAGATCCAACCATGGTCCATCATAAGATTTCTAACAGAGGCAGTCAGGTTTAGATTTTTTATCTGTTGGTATTTGATAGAATCCATGATGCCATGTATCTGAACAAGACATCCAGGACCTTTGGTAGAAAAATGGGCCCAAAACATTAAAGATCCAGCAGTATATTTAACAGTGGGCATGTGGTACTTTTATCCCTGTTTGCACCAAACCCATCTGGTGGGTTTGCTGCCAGAAAGCTATTTTTTAGTTTCATCTGACCATAGAAGCCAGTCCCATTTGAAGTTCCAGTCGTGTCTGACAACTGAATATGCTGGAGTTTGTTTTTGGATGAGCCAGGAGTTTTTTTCTTGAAACCCATTTGAACAACATGTGGTGATGTAGGGGCTGTTTGACATTTTTTAGGCTTTCTGACCCCAAGATTCAACTAATCTCTGCAATTCTCCAGCTGTGAAACTTGGAGAGCCTTTAGCCACTCAAACTCTCCTCCTCAGCGTGCATTAGGACGATATAGACACACGTCCTCTTCCAAGCAGATTTGTAACATCTTTAGTTGATTGGAAGTTCTTAATAATGCCCTGATAGCGGAACTGGGGATTTTCAATGCTTTAGCTCTTGTCTTACAGCCACTTTCTATTTTGTGAAGCTCAACAATCTTGTTCTGTACATCAGATCTAGATTCTTTGGTTTTACTCCTTGTGATAGATGATTAAGGGAATTTGGCATTTGTGTTTCTTATATTTATAATCCTGTGGAACAGGAAGTCATGGCTGAACAATTTCATGTTCATAATCACCCTGGTGTGCTAAAAAATGTAAATATGAATAGGAATATACTTCAGAGATATTTTACTTAGAAGAATTTCTATGGGTGCCAATAATGGTAGCAAACATGCATTGGAGAAAAACTCAGAGCTGTTATCTTGGGAAAAGGACGTTGCAATAATTGGGTGCCAATAACCGTGGCTAACATGAACTAGAGAAAAACGTTTATTTCATAATGTGAGTTTGCTCCCTTTCCATTGTTTTACTTCAATGAAAGGTTAGAATTTTGTAAATTTGTTGAATGAATGATCAAAAGGATAAACAATGCAGATTTATTTTCACAGCCACCTTTGCTCATATTTACCAAGGGTACCAATATCAGTGTAAATGCTTTTTAAATTATTTAAAATAATATTTAATTGACTTTAATTTGATGTAATTTTGTTGAAAGAATACATAGCATTGTTATGTTTTTAAATCACAAACTTATTTTTTGTTATGTTAATTCTATGTTTGATAGAAGGCACCGATTTCATGGAATGACCCAAATAACTAGAAGTTTGTCGAAGTGCAGAAAACAGTAAAACGATTTGCACTACAAACCAGTGCGTTTATGATTATAATGATTCAAATAATATGATAACAAATACCAGTTTGCAATATCATGCAGCAAAATGGACTGTTTTTGTGCAGGTACAGAATAACTGGAAGCATGACACCGGAAGCCTCGCACATTTAATTTACAAATGGCCGCACCCGCTCTTACGTTAAAAATAGTGTGGAGAATGCATTTCTTACTTTGATCTGGTCTTGTAGGTCTGCGTACTCCATGGACTGGAAGATGTTCCAGGTGTATCTGCGTCTCATTTCCATGCGAGCCGCATACTGTCGGTACCAGCGCTGGATCAGCACCGCAGCCTTTATTGCTTTCAAGAGAATGCGACAGAGGTCAGAAAGGGTTTTTCCCTTTTTCTTTAAATAGATATAATTAAATGGATTTGTTATAAATGCAATAGTTTTCATGTCAGGCTTCTAGAATTACACCCAGTAGAGCATCATTTGAGATATTATTTTACAATTTTACAGTCTCTGCATTGGCTACCTAGTAAGTTCCGTATCAGTTACAAAATATTATTACTTACCTACAAGGCCCTTAATGGTTTAGCTCCTGCGCACCTAACTAGTCTTCTACCACGATACAAATAAACTTTAATTGAATTGAATTATTATTTATACACTAACAAATGGTGTAAGTTTAGTTTAAAACATTTTTTTCTAGTAAATGTCACAAATAATTACAAAGAAACAGCAGTTAACACATTTAGTTAAACATGGAATTTTAAGTAAAAAGACTTAAATAGTAGGCTGTTTTCTTTCTCTTATAAGTTAGACTGTTTTTTTACAGTGTACTGTAAGTCTTAAAAGATGAGTTTTGCTTACTTATGGCCGCTGCAGACATGCATGAAAAAGAAGACATGTTGAGAAAGTTAACAAGTTGCTTATATATTGACATTGCACATAAATAATTGACAACGGTGTTCTAATTTAATAGCTAGGAGATATAAATAAGGTTTTACACAAGCTTTGCTGGACTGGTTAAAACTCACCTGGGATGGCATTTCCATCTGTTTTAGGAAGAAATAATTTAGGTCAAGTTATATTCACACTAAATAGTCTCTGAATAAACAGAACTCACACATACATACATATATTCTTTGACTTACTCTAGCCATTCATATAAATGTTATTGTAAACATTTTACCTTTATCAAATCTTCTATTGAATTCACTGGTTTTTGTGACGACACACCCCATGGCTTCTCCTGAAGGTAGAAAATGTGAGTCTAGTCAGTATAACAAGCACTTTTATTAAGTACTTGTATGACACTTTATGAATCATGCACAATGATTCGTATTTTATATATTTATTTAATACAAATCACATTACAAAAGTGCACGTTTTTAAATGTTTAAGAAACCATTGTACCAAAAAAAAAAAACGTAATTCAGTAATACACAATTTATACAATACATTAGTAATATGATATATTATTATATACTACAATTCAGACCAAAAAAATCTACTCTAGTAAATCATATCACAGATTAGATGATAATAAAAAATACTGTACAAAATTTTCAAGCTTTTGGCATGAAAACAGGCTACACCATGTCATGTTGTTGCACACGTTAATGAGATCCAGAGAGTGAGTTAATCTGGCTTCATTGCTCTCTTGCACTGGCCTCAATCTTCCTTACAGAGCAGACGACGTCAACACACACCTGTGACTCTGTGAAAGACCACAAGCTTCAAACTCCCAATGATGGCCCTGCTTCACTCTAAATATCTTCTGTTATTCATTAAAATAGTTTAATTTTAAGAACATGAGTAACTATCTCACAATTTTTAAAAACAAGAGAAAAAAAGAGTCAGAGATGAATGGAGGGTATTTTAAGTATTTTTTTTATGGACTATGGATTTATAGACTTCGTTTGTAAGGAAGGTTATTCATTAGCTCACCAGACATCAGAATTATCTAGTGTAACAGACATGCTCGTTTTGAGGTTAAATTTCTTAAGAGAGCTGTTGACAAAAGCTCATGTGACATGTGCTTTGAATCTTGCTCACAGTACAGTGGAATAAGACTGCTACTAAATATTCTATGAATTATACAAAATGAATATTTTATTCTTTGTAGACATATTTATAACATAATTTAACCCATACTAAATCTTGCCTATTTAAAAAAAAAAAATGGTTAAAGATTTCATGCCATTATAGATTACCATTAAATTAGTTTTAGTACTTAGTATCTTTTCTGTGTATTTCCTTGAATTGAATTGATGTGTAAATAGTGTCAGCAAAATTCTGTCTTTAATAGTCCAAACCGTAAAAGGTTACAGCCAGAGATGACAAATCAAGGTGGGTAAATCTCACCTGGAGAGTTTCTCTTTAATCAAGGAAATCCCAGAAGATTTATTTCCACAACATATCACCCAAAGGAATGTATCCGCCTGGTGTACCCCATCGGTGCTTGAGTTAGTCAATGCTAATAGTAGAAATAGTAGAAATGGAAATAAATCAGCTTGTGAGGACACAAAGAAAGCATAGTCACACGCTTCCCCATGTCTCCCGAGAAACCTTCAATGTCCTGAGCGAAAATCCACTATTTTCATTCAAAAATAAGAGAAGACCTTGTGTCAAACTACCGAGGCCTTCAGTAGGTGTGTTTGTTTCTCTGCATTTTAACAGTCTTCATCTGTGTAGCTGAATTAAGTGAACAAGCGCTGAAGGGATTAGGGTAATAGCTTGATGCGACTTGACTGGACTTTGTATAGGAAATGGTACTTTCAAAGGAAGCAGATGGAGAAGTCTGGAGGATATTGCTGTGTATAGTACAGCATATGTAATAAATCCAAAATAAAAAATAATTTGAGGGGAGAGCATTTCTTTGAATGATTTTGACATGTGCACGAGATCCAGAAAGCCCTCAATAATTACAATGAACACTTATTTTAATATAGAGGTCTGGGAAGGAGATCTGTTATAAAGAAAAATCAGATCTACATTCAGTTCAATTCAGTACAGTCAGTTTATTTGTGTATTGCATGTATAAAAGGGAGAATCCATCATACATGCTTTTAACGTATAAGCCATGTTTTATAAACATTTAATATTGCATGCAATAATATATTACAGAAGTATACATTTGTGTGTTGACAAAACAGAGCAAAAGCTGTGTTATTTCTAAAATGTAAGTCACTTAATATTAACTTCTTGTTTATTGAACAGTTATTAAAATCAGTGATATATTTGCAGTCATGCTGGAATTCTTTCCAAATACACCTATTTAAGTAATTTGATGAAAAATATATACCTTTCCTATTGCAATAGGCTATAGGCTATATCACAGAAAAATGTCAGTTTTTTTCCAATATCGAGCAGCCCTACTTTTCAGATATTAAAATACAACTCATTTCCATTGTCAAAATGCAGAAGAGAAGCAGAATTTGTTGGGCAGTTCAGAACTAAGCTGGGTAAAAATTCTGGCTGAGCTGGTCAAGAGAACGGCTCATTCCATCACACACACACATCTGTGAACAGAAAGGAAAGACCATTAACTGTATTTATGAAGAAAATCTAAAAAAGATAATGTCATTAAGACAGAACAGTCACAGTTCCTTCACTAATGACTGCAAGAGACAGAAGTTTCCAAAGCATAGAAAAGACATCCGACCTAGTTATTCACACCAATTCCTGTGCTTGCTCCTTGCAACAGCTGACAGACTGATGTTAACTGAGTGTGACAAAATCCCTTAATGCCAAAATGATATTAGAGAAGCTATAGCAACCTCTTTCATTAGGACAGAAATGTTGTTTCAATTCAACAAAAACACTTATGTTACCAAACCAGACAATTAGACTTCATGAAAGGTTACCACATGACATGATGGTGGGGATCATATGTAAAGTGAGTAGGTAAGTGAGTAGTAAGTAAGTAGTGTTATGGCTTGTTCTTACATCTCTGACAACTGTTGTGTACTTCTCAGGAGTGCCGGCACTCATGACGGTTGTATAAACAGTGATCCTGGAAGGAAGATCATACTCGCATTAAAAAGCTTTATTACATAAAGTGAGCTGAAGACACCTCTTTCACAAACACTTAACCACCCCAAAACCTTAAACTAATGCACATACATCAGTGTTCAAACTGTACTAAAGCTCTTGGGGGTCCCATGTTTTTCTAACCTTACAGTGGTACTTACATTTGTTCAATATATTCAATTACATTAATGCAACATTACCATTCAAATGAAACCAGTACCAACAAAAACATCTATGCACTGGAGAGGTGGCAAAGATTAAATAGTTGTTAAGGAAATAGAACAAAATAGACAATATTGTTTCTCAAATGTAGGTCACTTCAAATTAGTTTCTTGTTTACAGAAAAGTTGTATAAAACCACTATCACATTTACATTCATGCTGATTTTCAGGAAAAATAGTACTCCGATACATAAATAGATATATAGATGAGTTAAGAATCATTGTTGAGTTGTTGGGTGCCAGACATGAAAGAGGGTGAGAGTTCAACAGAGATCAGTGCTTGGACTGTTCTGATTTACAGCTGAGTGGCTTAAACAGTTGAGTCTCTGTGAAGCTGTAAGTGTGAATAGTAGTGTGAAAAGTCTTCACATGACTGGTTTCTTCAAACTCTCCAGGAAAATCCTAAATTCTGCACTGCATGGTTAGATTCTAATATTATAACTTCAATGAGGAAGTAGGATTAGATTTGTACTACTGGTTACCACATACGAGAAATGAGCACTCTATATGAGGCCGTTACACAACCATAAAATATCATGTGATAGGTGAAATGCTGCATTACTGTCCTCCTTACCAATTACATACTGGATTCATGGATAAAACCTGTAACAATGAAAATGAATTAGTCAATAAATTATGTAATAGGAGTGCATGCTTTCTCAAACAGAAGGGAAATCTCATTAAAGAAAAATCTTCAGTCCTTTTTTAATATCCAAATCCAGAAATTACTTGTATACTGAAAACATTTAAAATTACGATAATAACATACAAAAACACATTTTGTAGTACATTAACAATGTGGGACAGAAATAAATGCCATAATCTATGACAATAATAGGCAGCCAAAATGGATTTGCTCATATACCTTATACAGAGAATCCATACTAATATGGTTTTGACCAGTGGCATTCAATGCTTTCATGGCCACATCTCTGTAAAAAAGACTAGGAGATGTTAAAAACAATCACACATTTGTGCTCTCATGTTATTGATAAAAAATGTATTGTGTGCTTACCTTCGGTCATCCTGTTTAGGGGCGGGAAGCCAGTGGTCATAATTGGTTTCAACTCTATACCAGCTAAAATAAGCAACAGTAAAAATCACAGGTTTAGTAATGTAAAAACCTTCAGGAAAACACTAGCATTATACGAATGACAGCCTATTGTTGCATTGTCATCACTTTTTGTCTTTCATTACATTTAAATTTTTGTCATTTAAAAATGATGGTTTGTGCATACTTTCCGTGAAGTGGATCCAGAGGCCAGATGTCAGCTGACCCGCTCCGGTCTCTGGTGATGACCACACCCTCACCGGCATGAACACCACCCAAAATGTAATAGACATCTGTGATGATCGGCACCTTGGCCAGTCTCACTACTGCATCCTGGAAATCCACAGCTGCTTCAAGAGTCTAAAGAGAATCAGAAATATACAGATTTATTTCATGCAAAAGTCTCTTAACAGCCAAATAGTAATTATTGCACCAGTAAGTAAATGTACTTTGATATACTGAATTTTATTTGTAATTTTATATACATTTGTTCTCTCACCTCTCGCACTAACCAGCTAACTGGAGAACTTTTTAATAAAACTGCTGAAATTACATTCTCCCACCAATGTCCCTTATCTGTAGAAATATAGATGTAAATTAAAACCACACAAAATCCACTAGACAATCTCTTTTTAAAAATCAACCTACTGCGTTCGTTGCCAGACACTGTAAACTTGTTGGGGCTTTGTCCTGTCCACAGCCCAACATAACCAGCAAAACTGGTTCCTCTGTATGCCACCTAGAGAGAAACTTCTTTCAGATTCAAGAGTATAATGTAATGTAATATAGTATTATATAATAATCACTATTACCTTTCCATTTTTAATAAAAAGTATGTCTAGAGTAAGATTTCTGAGCACACCGTGGGGATAATCCAGGTTTCTGCCATGGTAAATATTGCCCTTTGAATCCTGAGTTACAATACTGGTGCAAAAGCTGAAAAAAGCAAAGCAGCCACAATGAATGTTGAAAAAAGTTGACAACTAAAACACTTCAAGAGAGGTACTGTACCAAAAAGTGCAGAAGAACAGTCAACAGCTATACTTACGCAGATACTTCATAGGCAAAGTTCAACAGCACAATATCTACAATGTCAGTGCCATAGAAGGATGCCATGCCCTGTATTTCTCCAGCATAGGGCTGTGGGATATATTTCTCCAGAGCCTTCACTATAGGTTTAACTGCTTCATGAACCCATTTGGGAACAGTTGAGCTGCAAAAGAGGGTGTTTAATATGGAGCCAGATCAGTCTCAAAAATAATACATTTACAAAATACAATTCATAAATGTGCTGTGGATCAGTGATGACAAACAATGACTAAATGTAGATGTACAAAGTTCAAGAACATGATTTATTAAAAAAAGATGGGGGTTATCAGCAGCGCTTTATTTTTTATCACGTGCATTGTAAACTTAAACATTTGGTGATATTCTGTGATTTTGATGGGCTCTTGCATTGACACAGTGCGCTAGATGACATGCGTTATGTCACTGTTTTCTTAGGTGTTTTGTGTGTTGACGACAGGATTAAATGCTTCATTTGGTGATGCTCACATGCTTCAGATCATTTACAAATATCTTCCCTAGGCTAAAAAAAACACACTTTCGGTTTGGATGTGTCCGCAGAGGCATTATGTTGTTGTCGTTGAGGAGGAGTCGTGCAATAACAAATGTCATTTCCGGACATTTGGTAAGTGAGTGAGTGACGTGACATGTGGCCAAGTATGGTTACCCATACTAGGAATTAGTGCTCTGCATTTACCCATCCAAAGTGCACACACACAGCAGTGAACACACACACACCGTGAACACACACCCGGAGCAGTGGGCAGCCATTTATGCTGCGGCGCCCGGGGAGCAGTTGGGGGTTCGGTGCCTTGCTCAAGGGCACCTCAGTCGTGGTATTGAAGGTGGGAGAGAGTGCTCTACATTCACTCCCCCCACCTACAATCCCTGCCAGTACAAGACTCGAACTCGCAACCTTTAGGTTACGAGTCCGACTCTCTAACCATTAGGCCACGACTTCCCCCAAATATATATCACGAAATATATATAAATAAATATATATCACCAAATATATATACCCCTTATATCACGACTGCTTGTGATATAAGCAGGTTATATCACAAGCAGAAGATAGTTCAAACAAAACTAACTTTTCGCGACGTTATACGCAAATTCCTGTAAGAAACCCTATTCGTATTTTAGCCCTTTCTCTGGGGTTTTGTGCAAACGATTGTGACTATGTTATGGCAGCACATTTTCTTGTTTAGCAGGAATAGAAGGTTTTGTCCGGATTAATCATGAAGATTGCAGTAGTTGGCGCGACTGGTCAAACCGGGCAGCAGCTGGTGAATCAGACTCTTCAGCAAGGACACTCCGTCACTGCCCTCGTCAGAAACCCGGGAAAACTGATGGTAACGCACGAGAACCTCAAGGTAAATATTAGTAGGAAAATTTATGCTCAAAGTCATATATTGTTATTCTTTTTGAAAATGCATGGTGAAATTATGAAATACTTAAATTTATACTGTTACATTGTACATGAATTTGCTCCCAGGTGTAATGGGTTGGACTGCAGATTCACAATAACATAGGCTATGCATCTAAATTCATTTTTCCAAGGTCCTTCATGACAAAATGAAAATTTTTTTTTTGAAGTATGAGTATAATAGTCTGAGCTATTCATTAGCTCTTATTTTCTTTCTTATCTAGTTGACTCAAGTCTGCACAATGCTTAAATGACTATTTAGTTTAGGATTGGAATAAAATGAAAGAGTTCTTAATCACCAAGTTGAAAATGTTAACGTTTTAATGCATAACATATATGCAAGTTTTTGTTTTATGTTTTATTTTAGTTGTTATATGAGTTTTTGTACAGTGTCACCGAGGAAGACGGCTAAAATTTAGCGTAACGGTCACAAGGGTGGCATAAAATCTTAATGTGTGTCATTTATGGGCTGATATCATCACGTGATTTGCTTGCCCCACATTTTTGTGCAGGAAGTAAAGATTTTGAAGGACAGTTATACAGTTACAGTAATGCCAAATAATGATATGTGGCAGTGCAATGTAGATAATGTTTAACGTGTTCCAGTTGTAACCTTTTGTGCGTTATGGAAGAAAGAAACACACTGATGCAGGTTACCATCAACGAATGTATTAGTGTTAAAGGAAGGTGCAACAAAACGATAGATAGTACAATGTGTTTTTCCCAGCATATACACAGGAGTTCAGGGGCAGAGGAAACTGTACTCGGTTACTAACGTAACCTCGGTTCCCTGCGATACGGGAACGAGTACTGCGTCGCTAGACGCTACGGGAAACTCCTTTTCTCCGATTTACTGAAGCCTTTTTTTTCAATCACAGCAGTACATCTGCACTGCCATTGTTTCAGAAATGAACCAATGACGGCGCAGCAGAGCTGCACGAGCCTATGGCGAAGCAGCGCGCCCGAGCCCGCCAAAATGGGCGGGGCATCTGGCTATATAAGCAGGTGCTCGGCATAGGATCACTGATTCATATCGACTGAAGCGACTTGAGTTGTGCCGCATCATAGCGCGGCTAGCTACGCAGTACGTTCCGAGTACGTTCCCTTTCGATACTTCACTTCGTACTGCATCGCTAGACGCTACGGGAACCTATTCAATCACACCGTGCTATGGTAGATGAGCGACTTATAAGTAATTGTCCAGGGCGTCCGGAAGGGGGCCCTGTAGATCAACTACAATAAAGTAGGCCATAGCCAGAGACCCGGATTCTTTTCGGGGTCAAGAGGAGGCAAAGAAATGGGCTAACTCATAGAGGTCGAGCCCGGCCTTACATAATCGTTCTTAGAGCTTCGCACAGCCTCGGAACTAGATAGGGCCGAGAGCGTGCCGGAAGCTAAGCCCAGACGTGGGAACTTCAGTCAAACCCAGCAAGGATTAAATCCAGCCTTAGGGCGGGGATATGGTTCCTGGAGCGTTTTGAGCTCAGAGAGACAGTTAAGCAGAAAGGATCTGAGCCTGCAAAGCAGGGACGTCTAGGCTGTAGAACCTGACAAAGGTGGACAGCGAGGACCAGCCGGCCGCTGCACAAATTTCTGCAATGGACACACCACTGGACCATGCCCAGGATGAGGCCATGCCTCTGGCGGGACGATTTCTATGGCCCATTTCGCCAGCAGCACAGCCACCTCGGAACGAAGAACGCTCGCGTTCGTGTTCCCTACTAAGGTGGGGATCACACCGCAGAAGCACGGGGGCTCTCGGCCCTCGTGGCAAGGGGTTGAATTGGTTCGGGCGGCGGGTCGCTGTGAAGGGACCCGAGGCTCGCCGTGTTTGGAAGAGGAAATTTGCTCTCTTTTTGGGTATGTTTGTGTTTTATTTTGTCCGTTATCACAACGGTTGTGCATTTTGGCGCTGGAACGGGCCCTTTGCATGCAGTAAACACATTTTTTTCCAGCACCCGGAACTGGACGGGGCGACTAGGAATACATACGAGGCAGTTTGGGGGGTGGTCCGGCCACAGTGAGACGCTCGGCGAACCCTTCCACAGCAGGTCCGAAAAGGCCAGTGGGGGTGACCGGGGAGTCAAGGAAGATGGTTTTATCCGCTTCTTTGATCTCTGTCAAATTCAGCCACAAGTGGCGTTCCAGCACCACCAGGCTGGCCATCGACCTCCCAATGGCCTGTGCAGTCGTCTTTGTGGCGCGCAGGGCCAAATCGGTGGCGCTGCGCAGCTCTCTGAACGCTGCAGAATGTTCTGGCCCAGACTCATCCATGGCACGAAGGAGCTTCGCCTGGTACACTTGGAGCACCGCCATAGAGTGTAACGCAGACGCAGCCTGGCCGGCCGAGTGGCTGTTGAGTCGGCGCCGGCTTGGGGCGACTGGCAGCAGCTGCAGAACTGGAACGCTTTGGCAGGAAGTGTCGCATGGCTTGGGATGACTTCTGTGCAGCCGTGAAACGCTCGGCAAACCCTTCCACAGCTGGTCCAAAAAGGCCAGTGGGGGTGACCGGGGAGTCAAGGAAGATGGTTTTATCCGCTTCTTTGATCTCCGTCAAATTCAGCAATAAGTGGCATTCCAGCACCACCAGGCTGGCCATCGACCTCCCAATGGCCTGTGCACCCAAACGAAACCAGGTCACTTGCGATGGCAGAGGGGCGCTGGTGTGGATAGGAGAACGAGATGGGGGAAACCTCTCTTTGTGGAGAGAGTGAGGTACGCGAGCCTTGAGCCGACGTAAGCTCACTCATATCCGAGCGCTGTGATCCTCTACCCCGCTGTTTTTTCCTCACAGGTTCCTGGGAGGAAGGAAACGGGGGGGCGCGAGGGGTGGGGTCGCTCTCTGAAAAGAAAGCTATCCGCGAGCGCAAAGAGGCGAGACTCGTGCTCTCGCAGTGGGAGCATGACGTCTCAGTGAGCGCGGCTTCTGCATGGGATTTCCCCAGACATCGCACGCATTCACTGTGCCCGTCATCAGCGTGCAGTGGTGTACTGCACGAGCCACAGCCGTGGCGCGACATTTGCAACAACGTCGCAGGAAATTTGCTCAGTTACCTCAAGCAGGAAAGCGTCAACACAGGCGCTCTGCAGCCGGCTCGTGAGCGAAGCGCTGACTGGGGCTGCCTTTGAGAGCGACGCGGGAACAGAGCTGCTTGAAGCGGCGATCTGATCCGATGCTGCAAGGCGGCGCGCTGATCAGTGCTGCTTAAGAGCGGCGAGCTGCAAGCGGTGAGCAGAGAGCAGAGGCAGTGAGCTGATCTTGCTGCTGCAGAACGGCGGCTGGATCAGCTTGCTGGCGAAGGCTTCAAATCTCGTAGACTCAGTGAAGAGCAGTAGATGTCGTAGCTGAAGGAGAAAGAATCAGTGATCCTATGCCGAGCACCTGCTTATATAGCCAGATGCCCCGCCCATTTTGGCGGGCTCGGGCGCGCTGCTTCGCCATAGGCTCGTGCAGCTCTGCTGCGCCGTCATTGGTTCATTTCTGAAACAATGGCACTGCTGTGATTGAAAAAAAGGCTTCAGTAAATCGGAGAAAAGGAGTTTCCCGTAGCGTCTAGCGATGCAGTACGAAGTGAAGTATCGAAAGGGAACCCGAATCAGGTCTTAAAGGGACAAACACCCAGATCATTACACAGTCCAGATGATGCACATTTTATCTCTTAGATTTTCAGTATTCACTTAGTAGCTACCACTAGCATGCAGCCTCATAACCTTGTACTGTTTAACCGCATGCCTTCGTGTGATAGGTGGTTGAAGCAGACATTTTCTCAGAACACAGCCTGAAACTGCACTTCAAAGGTCAGGATGCTGTGTTGTCCTGTCTTGGCTTTCCAATCTCATTTGTTTATGGAGTCACTGGCTACACTCAGTCTATGAAGGCAGCATTAAATGCTATGCATGAAGTCAAAGTCAATCAAATCATCACCATGACCTCATGGTACACTGACCGTAAGTGCCGTTATTATGGATAGGCATACAAAATCGAAAGGTCTTTACCTCACAGTATTTTTGGTCTCATCATTTGTCTGATGTAGTAATTGGATTGCTATGACACTCTTCACAGCAAATTCAGGCTCCAATTCTTCCTTTCCCATCCGCTTCATGTTGCTTCCCATGATCAGAAGTGTTCTGAACAACATGTATGAAATGGAAAGCTTTCTTAAGCAGACTGACGACATCAACTGGACTGTTGTCCGGCCGCCTAGTCTCAAGAATACACCAACAACAGGTGAGATTTATTAATAAAACATCCGATTAAATTTTAATACATATTTTATTTTTTTCATATTAGGTAAAATATAATACATTTGAGTGCTTATGCAAAATGCTTAATAACAAATAAATCATTATTGGAAGTTTGCTTTTGCTGCAAAGCCATATAGATTACTACAAATTTGAGTACTTTTACATTTGTGGTAATTTGTCTTGTTGTTTTCAAAGTTTTCAAAGCTGTTGCCATCATCACCAAATGAGTTTGCACTTCACTTTTATCATTACATTTATATCATTTGCCAAAGAGCATTTAATTGTTTCATTCAAATTGATAAAACATTTTACATTTGAACTTACAGTACTTATTCAGTACGTCTGGCTTTATGTCACACAAAGCAGTTTGCAAAGATGGTCAGACTAGCAAATAATATGCTACTAAAATGTTTGCCATATACATATATTTTTCATTACTACTTTAGTTTTAAAAGGATTTTAAGGGGTTTCGCAATACCAAAGAAAGATTAGGAGAATTACAAGAAAATATCATTCATAAAACCTTTTGTTGCCCATTGTTTGGGACATTTTGTGATGGGTATTAAAATGAAAATAAAGAGCAAAGAAATGGCAATTAGCTGCATGTGCTATTTTCTTCTTAGATATACTGTATATGAAATGTGAAGTTAAATGTAAACAGCCGTAGTTTTAACAAGGAGACTTACTCATTTATAATCATTATTAGTTTACTAATATCAAGCCTTCATGCACATTTGTTTATGTTGATTTCCTGCATAACACAAAACAAATCAATCCCTATCTCTTGTTGTGATGTCCTTTCCAACTTGTCTTATTAAGATTTTCCACAATATATTACTGAAAAAACATTACAAACATCATTAGGAAAAGTTTCTTGACCTTCTAAGCTATAATCTTGTCTAACAGTATATTTTGCATGCACTTCAGAAGGTCTGTTGTTACTGATTTTTGTTTTATTTTTTTTACTTTTTTGAATATTATGTATTACATATCTATAGACATTTTTACAATACACTATATTCAGATTTTACAGTTTATATGGATTTTTTGCAGTTGCACTACATGAATATGTGGATGTTCAGGTTAAAAGTATAGCTATATTTGAATGTTAAATAGTATATCAGCACACAGATTTTGGCCTACCATTAAGCATATAGTTGTAATCTATGTATAAAAATGTAAAAATGCTCTAGAGCATTAGAGAGGACCTGTAGTTCCTTACACAAACCACTAGAAGGCTCTTCACTGTGCTAGAAGCCACTGGATGTACTGGCTTGCATTTGGTGAAACAGCCAGTTCAGCATGGACACACAGATATCCGATTTTTGGAACCAAATACTTGTTGAATGATGACCTTATCTGCCATTATTACTGGTTGTTTGTTGTTGAGCAAGTGAATTAATTAAATTGTTCTTTAAGATGCAGTGTGCTATGAACTTTATGCAACTGGTGTGAATCGAGTGTCTTATGACCACATGAGCGCAGTGTTGCACTGTTTTTAACCCTTTAAGACTCGTGTAAGACTTGATTCAGTAAATAGGTATGTGGTCATTTTGTAAGTAAATGAGCTAAATCCAAAACCAATGAAAGTCATTTTTGGGGACAAAGTTTTTAAGCTGGTCAGGCTATGTTGCAAGAGTTAAAGGCAACCAGCTCACTCCCATGAGGGGACATTCCAGAGCCAGTCTGATCAGTTACTAAAACTGCTCGGGTCAGACGGATGAAATACACAACCTTTGAGCTAATTTGTATTATATTAGTATTAAATTCATTTAGAGCACAAAGACGTAAGACAGTGAGAATGGATGTAGTTGATTCTTGTGTTTAGATCAAAGTCCAGATGTCATCTACTGGCTAGAGATTATAGTGAAGGAAAATGGTTAATTTCCAGCACTTTTATTACAGGTGAAGTTATGCAAGGTGAACTGATGACTTCATTTGATTGGACTTTGTCCTTAATGGACAGATATCATGTTTGATAATCAGAAGAGCAATGACCAGGCTGTTGAGAAAAATTATTAATGTGATGAATTAATGTTGAATAGATAGGTTGACTAATTGGGGGACATGAGAATTATTTACATTTACATATAAAAAATATTGAGGGAAAAAATAAGGTTACTAAAGCACAATACCATTCCCAAGTCTTACAGCACATTATTAAATTTTGAAAGTTTATTATTTTATTTACCAGCCAGGGAAATGTATATTGTTCTGAATATTTGAATAATTCTTTTGAAAAGAATATTAAAATATTGTTGCCAGGTACAAAATTATAATTTGATAAAAAAAATAAATTAAAATGTTTAGCTTAAAAAGTGCTTGGATGCTTTTGCCATGTGCATCTGATGGGCCCTTTCTAAATAAATGGTCACATGACAAACATTATGCACTAATACACATCTTACTCAGCTTTTTAAGGACAGCTTTGGCGATTCCCTTTTGCACTGAGATTTCCAAAGTGTTTTTACATTTACATTTATTAATTTAGCAGACACTTTTATCCAAGGTGTCTTAAAAATTAGGAATGCATCAAGTGATTCATCTTAAAGAGGCAATAAACACAAATATTAAATATTAATATCAGATTAATGAACTGTGAAAAGAAGATTTTTTTCTTTTTCAGCTGAATGTAGTTAGGTAGTTACATAAAAATAAGAATGCTGTACATACTATAGGCAGAATAATGCCTACGAGTTGAAAATGTACTTAGATGTCATTGTATATACTAAAATCGAATCTCTCAGCTACTTCACATATCGTCTGTATCAGAAGAAATACTTACAGTTCATTGGCTTCTACAGCTGCATGTAACACCAGACATGTTCAATTATTATAAAAGAACTTCCAACAATTGGTAATGCAGAACACAAAACAGATCAGTCTCAATGAAACTGTCTGAAAAAGTGAACAAAAGAAGACGCTTTTATGAAGGGATGAAGTTTCTTGCTTGCGTTTCTGCATTACTTCAAAACTGGTTCGGGAACACAATATAAACAATACCTGGGGGGCGCGGTGGAGTTAAACCACAGTGCCTATAGTGTTGTACCTTATCAGAGAGATGATTTGTTTTGTTTGGGAACAGACGCACACAGGCAGACACGAACATATCATCGGGAGGTTTCCCTGCACCTACTCGCACTATTGAATCTCCCATAGTCAGAAATGTAGACAAAGAAAAAAATCTAAACTCATAAAAGAAACAAAACAAATAGATTATAAAAAATACCAATGGAGTTTAATAGTTATTAATAATAATATATTATTTACTTTTATATTCCAACACAATCTCCGTTCTTGTGAATATTCATTGTGCTCATTGTGAAATTTGCTAAAAAAAAAAGAAAGTGGATTTGCACTGTAGCACCTTAAATTTACAAATGTGAAATTCTCTAAAATGCATGCAAAATCATGTCTACTTCTACTTTTTATTCCGTCAGTGATGTACAGGAAGTATGGAAGCCCGTTTCCACCACGGGGGAAAAAAAAAGTAATTGCAGCTTTTTATCTCCCTTTTTTTTCAGAATTGCTAAAATAAATAGAATTCTGAGAAAAAAATTCAGAATTCGGAGTTTTTATCTCACAATTCAGTTTTTTTTTTACTCAGAGACAGTTTAAGAGAACTCTCAATTCTGACTTATTTCTCGGAATTGTGAGTTAATATCTCGCAATTCTGAGTTTGTCGCACAATTCAGAACTGTCTCAATTACTTTTACCATAGGAAAGTCATATATAAAAGGAACCAAACAAATACGTACAAATGCATACTTTACTCGTAGAGCTCTAATGTATTATTTATTAATATATTCCAGCATATAATCTCCACTCTTATAAATATTCAATGTGCTGGGTGAAATTTGAACAGCAAGAGAACAAACAACTGCCACACGTTTCTTTACAGTTATGCTGTAACTGTTTGAAGTACCAACAATACTCGGCATGCAAGCAACAGTATTATCCTGTACAGATCATGTGTGACTCAGTCTAAACCTATTTCTATTTAGACAAATTTACTTCATATGCCGGTTGTAACAACAGTAATACGCACAGTAATATCACTTACAATCAACTCCAATTTCATATATTGTACAGAAAATACAGAACCAGTTATAATGACAAATAGATAGATATAAAACTGATTAATTGCAACTTTGTAGAAGCCAATAAATCTATTGGTATAAAATAATGTAAAGTCTGACTTAGGCCAATGAGATGTGTTATAATAGTGAGGTCCATTGGAAGCCCTGGAGTGAGCAAAATACAGATTACTGATCAATGGCAAAAGAATATGATCCCAGTGTAGTCAGCCATTTAATTCCCACAGTTTCATTTGGGTTCTTCTGTTATTCACCATAAAATTTGTTTATATCTTCTTGATACATTTTACTGACAACAGGCCTTTTGAGCTTCATGGTTGGACCTGAGAAAAACAAAAAAATCCTTCACATTCACATCTAATAGATCCATCAGCCTGTTTACTATAATTATGCGTTTAGGAATGCGGTTAGGCAAATGTATGTTCAGTATGTTCTGTAAAGACCTTTCATCAAAACATGTGAGACCTATTGACACAAATGCTTCTCATAGTTGTCTGTTACACTGACAGATACAAGTACTTTTGCAGCACTTTACAAAAATATAATAATCACGGACATCCATGCATTAGATTCAGTTTGTCAATAAACTCACTTGTTCTGTTTAATATCCTTGTCTATATAAAGAAATAACACTCACCAAGTTCTCCGCCAGATATGGAGAAGTCTTGTGGAAGGATGGTCCACTTCTGGACTCTCTGGGCATTGGATGTGGCTTTGGCATTTACGCGGTCTATGCCTTCCTGGATGACTTTGTAAATGGCTGGCTCTTTTTTGTTGATGATTTCTGAGACTTTGCTGGCAATTACACCATGTTGCCGACAAAACTCCACCACTAATGGGGTCAGTTCATCTGTGGGGTCTCCATTGTCATCAATGTTACACTAAAAATAAAAGAAAATGAACAACATTCATTCTGAAAAATGGCACATTAGCAAAGTTTTTTGGTGGTATAAATGTTAACAATTTGGTAAAATGTGTACATTTAATGGTCTCATTAAAAGAATAGTTCACACAAAAATGAAAATATGCTTAAAAATACTCACCCTCAGGCCATCCAAAGTATAGGGGAGGTTGTTTCCTCATAGGAACAGATTTGGAGAAATTTAGCATTACATCACCAATGGATCTTCTGTGATCCTCAAGTGTAATGCTAAATTTCTCCAAATCCAAAATGAAGAAACGAGCTCCTGAGGGTGAGTGCATTTTCAATTTTAATTTTTTTGGTGAACTATTCTTTTAAGTAAATGTAGACTCACCTTGAGAGTGAGTAGCATAGAGAGGAACTTCTTTTTGTCTCCAACCAGCATGGCATTGCTGATGATTGACACCTCCTCCTTTAGGGCATCCTCAGTAGGGACGGGAGGTATATTTTCTCCACCAGCAGTAATGATTAATTCTGCAAGAATAAGGTGATTAGATATACACATGTATAAATTAATTTTTGGTTGTCACACTATATGCATTTATTTTAGATACATTTCTGCTCACAGTAATATGAGAGTTGTCCAAAGGTAGAGAGAGCAACAATCTATCAATTACCCAAAGAAATCTATACCAATCAGAGAATCACAGTGAGCAAATTGTACCAGAAGAGCTCTTTAGTGCCCGCTCTGCCATGAAGCACTGCAACTGACATACAACTGCAATTTAAGCACTGCAATTGCATATACAGTACATAATCAACAACTTTAAATCAATAGTTTTACATTTACCCATCATTTTCATTTTGAATGTTTTGTTCACTCAAATATCTTTTTCTTCAAATCAAAATTTGTTATGTTGTGATTCACTGGTTGGTTTGGGTTATGGCTTATAACTCTTTAACAAAGACTTTATTAACATCTCTATGGAAAAAAATCCTCTCAAACCAAATTTGCTAAGAAAGTGGGTGAGCACTATTGAACCCTTATTTCACAAATGTGAGATTCTTCACTTTAAAAACTATGTGTATTTCTACCTTTTATTCTGCCGGTGATGTACAGGAAGTCATCTTCGTCGTGTTTGCCCAAGTCTCCTGAGTGAAGCCACCCTTCTGCATCCAGTGCCTCCTCAGTCTTGTCTGGCATGTTCAGGTATCCCATAAATACATTCCTCCCCCAGAAACAGATCTCACCATTCCCATCAGTATCCGGCTTGTCTAACTTAGTTTTGCAGCCAGTCAACACTTTACCACAACTGAAGGAGAACAAAACATGATAGAGCTTTTTTCAGAAGTAACCAATGATGTTTGAAGTCAAGTTCACACGAGTGGAGTTCATCACATTAACATGGACATGTTGGAGGAATGTGTCTAACTTTTTCGTGGTCTTGTTTGAAGAGTAAGGAGATTTTCACTCTTTCTTTTCCAGCTCATACACTGTGGAATAAATTGGCATTTTCTATAAAATTCTCTCAATGTATGGACAGTTTTGGCCTAAAGACTTTATTTGCTTTAGCTTTTGATTAATTCTGAATTTTGTGAATATGTCTTTTTTTGTGAAATTTGTTTTTAATATTATTTTAACATTGTTATGTTCATGCTATTACAGTTTTTTTTTAAATAGCATTTTTGTGTGCTTTCTGTCATATGGAAAAAAATAATATGGAAGTCAATGGCTACTGTCAACTGCTTGGTTGCCAACATTCTTCAAAATATCTTCTTTTGTGTTCAACAAAAGAAAGAATCTCATACAGGTTTGAAACAACTTGAGGGTGATGACAGATTTTTCAATTTTGGGTCAACTATCCTTTTAAGTTTCCAATTAGTTTTTAGGGCCACTGTAACTACAAAACCAAAACAATCAAACAGTGCCTTAGAATCATTTAAAGATATAGTTCATCTAAAGTTAAAGGGGTCATATGATGCGATTTCAATTGTTCCTTTCTCTTTGGAGTGTTACAAGCTCTTGGTGCATAAAGAAGATCTGTAAAGTTGCAAAGACTAAAGTCTCAAATCCAAAGAGATATTCTTTATAAAAGTTAAGAGTCAACCACGCCTACCTAAAACGGCTCGTTCTAACATGCCCCCACGTCTACGTCACGATGTGGGAAGATTTGCATAACACCACCCAAATGTTCACGCAAAGAAAGAAGGCATAACTTTTATTCTCGCTGTAGTATTGTTGTTGCCGCCACCGCCATGTCGTGAAGGTGCTGTGTTTAGTTGTGAAAGCGAAACTACTTTGTTTAGCTTCCAAAAGAGGACGATATCCGCTTCGTCATGCCTGGAGCTGATCTGTGCTGGTCGCTGAGGAAATACATCAAAGTCCAGCCCGGGGTCGTCACATGTGGTTGCCGCAAGCCCGCCCGCCGCTCCTTCGTCGAATCTTATTCTAGGCAGCGGCTCACTCTAGGCCTACGGCCTTCGCTCACTCAAGGCCGCGGTGTGTGATGCTGTTTCGTTGTGAAAGCGAAACTACTTTGTTTGGCCTTCCAAAAGAGGACATGACTAGAAATCAGTGGTTAAGTTGTATTTACAACACTTGGTAAGGAGCGTAACATTTCCGTCACACGCTTGAGGTATTCGGCCAATCACAACGCACTGGATAGCTGGCCAATCAGAGCACACCTCGCTTTTCAGACCGATGAACTTTGTAAAAATCTACGCGTTTCAGAAAGGCGGGGCATAGAGGAGAAACAATAATGTACAGTATGTGGAAAATAATGTGCTTTTTGAACCTTAAACCGCATAAACACATTTCATTACACCAAATACACAAAATAATGTTCTTTTTAGCAGCATCATGTGACCCCTTTAAAATTCTGTTAGTTAGCTATTATTCAAAAGCATGTCATTCCAAACCCACATGCCATTATTTTCCCATATGAACGCAAAAATTTGTTCTTTGAGGTGAAGTGAGTATAACAACAAAAATTCCTTTAAAACATCTACAGTATGTAATTTCAAATAAAGCAGGTATGTTAATAAATAAAGCACATCATGCCTCTGACCTCATAATGCGATAACCCTCGGCCCAGGAGATGGCGTGAGGTCCAGTGCTCTCGCTCATGCCGTACAGCTCAAAGATGGTGATGTAAAGGCTCATGAAGTACTCCAGTGTGTCTTTGGTGATGGGAGCTGCACCTGTGTAACAGGCCCTACAGCGGTCAAGACCCAGAGCTTTTCTTACGTTCTTGAAAACCAGGGCATTCGCCAACGTGAAGCCCCACGGCACTGAGGAATCACTGTAAAGAAATAAAATGAACTCTGGGATTCTTTCAGATGATTCAATTTATAATTGAATCCATGGTTCTTTTAAAACGCACCCATTCATGGCATTATAGCTAGCTTGAAGTCCGATCCCCTTGGCCCAGTCTGCAATCTTCTTCTTCATGACAGACGACTTCGCACCAACAGATTTCATTGCTTCCTGCATTTTTTCCCACACTCGGGGAACTCCCAAGAAGCTCGTGGGACGCACCTCTCTCAGAGTGTTGGCCAAGGAGCCCTACAGTGATTTGAACAAAGACACTGCTAGTTAAGAAAAGAAAAAAAAAAAAATGTTCCAAAAGGAAACAGTGTTAGCATCTTAAAATTCAGCATAAAAGCTGGATTTGAACCTTCAGGGCATCTGGCTCGGCGAAATTGGTTATGGCGGCAAACCTCATGCAGATCCACATGTCTTGGACCTGGGCTGCCACGTGACTCAAGGGCAAGTAGCTCACGATTTCCTCCTCAGACATCTTCAGACTGGTCATGAGACCTGCTGCAGTGGCTGTCCAAGTGATCTGGACAGAGGAGGGATGAATTTAAGAGACAGCACTACTTATCCCATCAAAATGAAAAGAATCACACTGGTTTTACATTTACATTACATTTACATTTATGCATTTAGCAGACGCTTTTATCCAAAGCGACTTACAGTGCATTCAGGCTATACATTTTTTTTTATTACCAGTATGTTTTATATGTGATTAATTAAATTTGGCATTGACGTAAGTGCTGAGCTAGTCGCTTTATGTGACACTTTAAGTGGTACTCACATTATCATGACTGAGCATGACCCCTTTGGGATTCCCTGTGGTGCCTGATGTGTAGATTAATGTGCAGCACTCGTTGGCCTTTTGACTGTCTATCAGCGCATCCAGCTCAGCATCAGGGACACCCTCTCCCAACTTCATAAATTCAGCCCACTGAGAGAACATCAAATTGAAGCATATATCAGGAGCACTGTTTGATTATTTGATTAGTAGACATACCATGTAAATACATTGCTGTTTACATTAATTTTCCTTGACTGGCTTTTTGGTGAAGTAAAAAAAAACTACATTCTGATACTTCCTCATTTGGGAACAAACATTACTTACCTATAATTATCAGGAAACCTGCATTATCTGTATTTTCTTACATGTATATGTTTTGTGGAACCATTTGGCATTCAGAAGTTTTTTTTTTTGCAAAAACTTACTGTATATACATTGGGTAACGTCTGCTCCAGTTCACCCTTGTACTGAACAATAGCCTTCAAATGTGGCAGCTGATCTCTGACCTGTGAGGACAGTGAAAGAAAACTGATTAGTATTTTATAAGATTCAGTAATTTATATACATATTATTGTTCTTTGTTAATTAATGTTCATAATAATACATTAAGGTTAATATTCAATACTTTAAAATTGGTATTAATTCACACTTTTCACTGACTAACATCAGTGAGGATTAATAAATGCTTCAAAAGTATCGTTCACTGTTATTTCATGTTAGCTATTGAAATAACTAATGTGAACATTCAGAAACTTTTAAAGTGTTACAGAAGCTTCACAGATACAAAATTTCAGATTTTATTAAAAATTGGTTTTTGTACGTCATGCAGGAAAACATTAATATGTTATGTTTTCTAACAAGATCACGCTTGTTCATAATAGCAATCATATCTGAAGGAAGTGACATATTTAGTGGGATTTTTTTTTTACAGGTGGTGTAATGGATAAATTATTAAACTATTTTAACTCACTGTTCCACACTCTATGCCTAATTTTTAAATCTAATTATTTTATTGAAACATTAAATCAGTTATCTATTAAGTATCTTGAATTTTGTTGAATTTTTATATCTTTCCAACTCCATCTGTTTTCTTTTTGAGAACTTGATTTATAACTGTTAATGCACTTTTTGTTATTAAAAGAATATTATTATGCCTCTGTACTAGCAATTCTGGAATTTTTTATTGCATCACTTCTCATGTTCATGTCTTTCTAGGATGAATCTTGCATTAATAACCTACTAAATGAAAACGGTTCATTTTTAAACTACCTGGAGGATTTTGATCAGTTGTTTGTTGTTTTCGACCACCAGAACATTAGCTTCACAGTTATCAGCGACATACTGGCAGGCCTCTGGAGAGTTAGTTGTGTAGATTCCAGTGGCCAGTCCCCTGTGACAAAACAAGATATGTGTTCAGAAATCCAGACTAACAGATCCCACATTCCATCAGAACTTTTTCTGATGTCTTCTCCTCATTCTCTAACTTCATGTAGATTAACCTTTAACAGAGATTAACTTTTAAATGATTTCTCAGTCAATACCCTGCTAGGATACATCCAACGTCTGCTATAAACCATTCAGGAGAATTGAAGCCCAGAATGCCGACACCATGGAATCGCTCCAGGCCAAGCTAGAGTACACAAAGAGCACAATGACTGAATATGCAAACGCAATTCTTCACCTAGAGCTGTTTGGAGCTTTGATACAATAATGAAGCTAGAGTTGTAAAAGCTTTGAATCCTTAATACCTTAAGCCAATAGTATGATCATTTCACAAATGATATAAAAAAATATGACAAATATGCTAGATAAACTTGTAGATTAAAAAAATAGAATGTTTGTGTTTTTAAAGATCCAACAAACATAGTAAATATTATTTACACCACATCACATTCCATGCATGAAGTAAACAGCTATCAAGTATCACATAACAATCCATTTCATACACTCTCAGAAATAAAGGTATGAAAGCTGTCACTGGGGCAGTGCCTTTTCAAAAGGTACACCTTTGTACCTAAAGGCTCCATATTAGTACCTAAAAGGTGTATCTTTTGAAAAAAGTACCACCCCAGTGACAGTGTACTTTTTTTTTCTGAAAGTGTACACTGTAAAAATATATTTTTGAAGCATTTGAAATTCATTTGTACCTTCAGAAAGCTTTTGGCTGCTGCTCTTGCATGTTGATAGTACTCCTTATAGGTCAGAGTGACCCATGTTCCATCCTTCTTTCCACGGAGGGCAGGATAGTCTCCGTACTTCTGCACTGTAGCCAGGAACATCTGATGGATCGTCATTGGAGGTTCTGAGCCGAGTCCCGATGTCTCCATCCTCAGTTTGACAGGCTTGTTTCTGACTGTGCTCCACAGGTCCTGGGCTGGAGCGAGACGCACAACTCCAGTCGTCAATGGTATAGCAGGGTCATTGCCTTTTTGATCGGGACAGCAAGGACACACAGGAGACATGATTATATTTCAAAAGTGCTTCTGAAAGGTATTGCAAATTTATAGATGAAGCTTCTGCATGCTCTTTAAGCAAGAAGAGATCAGTCCATTCAGGCACCTGGCCTCGTCTCCTGTCACACACTCAGAATAACACTGAGGAACAAACAGCTTATCAAGAGTGCAGAAATAGATCAGGTTACTGACAGGATATGGTGTGTGTTTCTCACCAATCAGGTTCCACGTGTGTAACAGGTAAAAAAAAAAATGAACAGAACAATTTCTAATAAAAGTTTCTATTATTACTAATTATTACTATGGTATATTTACATGTTGTGGGCCTCAAATCTACATACTGTACACTGAAAAAAAATGACTCTGAAACAATTTTCACTCAGAAATGTCAGAAATAATTACAAAGAAATTGAATTAAACATTACATTTTGAAGAAGAAAGACTGAAATAGTACTTTCTTGTAAAACACACTCCAATAAACTGTATGTAAAACTTTTAAAAATATTTTTTTCTGCTGCAGCTACATTTGTAAATTATATTAATCTTTATGTTATATAATTCTTGTTTTATTAGTGTGTGTGTGTGTGTGTGTGTGTGTGTGCGCGTGCATGCGTGTGTGTGTGTGTGTGTGTTTGTGAATAATTTATTTTAATTATTTGTCAGCAAGGAGAACATGACTGACATATACTGAATACTCTTCAGAATTTATGCAAAATAGTTGGATTTTTAATATGCAAACATATTGTGAACATTCATGTGAAGACTGTACCTGTGTTACTCTTCATTACAGAGAATGAACAATCTCCATTGGGTTGGTCTTTGGAGTCATGGAGTGCTACGGTCTGATATTCTTCAGTTTTAACAGAACTAGCAAGAAAGATAAATGAGACTTGATATCATAAAATATACATCAATAAAAAAAAATGACAATAAAAAAGGCAAATAATGAAGTACTACAATATTGGAGGAGGACAGATATGACACATCTCATTGATTAAGTCTACAAGTCTACATACCCTTCACTATCATTTCCAGAGACAGGAATTTCCTTGGAATCACTCTGTGATATACACTCATCGGCAGACATTGTACAGAGTCTTAAGATGACAACAAAAGAAAAGATTATTACAAAAGCTTGAGTTCACAAAGTAGCGACCAAATACAATAAAGAAAATCTATAATATAAATTTAAATATTATATGTCTAATGTCTTATTCAGTCAAAAGACTCCAACACTAGTGGATTCAGAATGGCATTTATCTTTTATATGTACCCCCAGCTCTTGCAAAATACTAAGCAATATGTGCCAGTGGATAGAGTGCCAGATGATGAAAGCAGCAGACTAGAGGTTACTGTCAATGACTAACCTATCACCACCATTAGGAAATTCAGATTAAGGCAGTATTACGTTAAATAGTCTGATGTGCAAATGTGCATATCTTTACATTTAGAATTATACATGAGAAGAAATACATGTGTTTGCAAAGGTTTAGTCTTACAACATATGTGCATTTGAAGTTTGTATAAGTATGCCATCTAGAGGATGTCGAAGTAAATAATACATTTGGCATTTAAGGGGATATAGGTCACCCAAAAATGAAAATTCGGTCATCATTTAGTCCCGCTCCGCTTCCAAACCTGTATGAATTTCTTTCTTCTGTTGAACACAAACGAAGATATTTTATATCTTGAAGAATGTTGGTAACCAAACAGTTGACGGTAACCTTTGACTTCAATCGTTTTTTTCCATACAATGGAAGTCAATGGCAACCAGCAACTGTTTAGTTACCAACATTCTTCAAGATATCTTCTTTTGTGTTCAACACCTGAAAGAAAATCATACAGGTTTGTAACGACTTCAGGGTGAGTAAAATGATGATGATAAATTTTTGGGTGAACTATTCCTTTAAGTTGAGTAGATTGGACATTGCATTTTATAAGACGTTTCATATATATATATATATATATATATTTGTGATTGTGATATATTGGGCCGGTGAGCAAAAAACAAACAAACAAACAAACAAAACAAAACAAAAAAAAATTTTTGGCATTTTTTTGAAATGATACAATTCCATAACAGTTCATTTAAATAAAATTAATAAAAGTTATTTTTTCTTTTGGCAAATCCTGGGAATGATGCCTCAAGCAGAAGTTCATAACTTGACTACTCAAGATTGCAAAAGGACAAGGTTCATGATAATTACAACACAAGTGTGGACACATCATGATCTGTGCCCAACTGAACTTGTCCACAGATGAGAAAAAAACGCTGAGAATGACACAGTTCATTACCGACAAGGACAATGAAATAGGCCTAACTAATCTTGTGAAATAATTTGATGGTTTTAAGGCATTGGATCCTAATCTGTACTTAAAGGTGTGGGAGTGGAGGTGTCAGGTTCAATATTCATTCATTCACATGGGCAGCTTTTCATAAAATACCAAGGTAATGTTCTACTGAATCAAAGCATTATGCATAAAAAAAAATATTAATAATCACAGGAAATGGAAATGCACTTGCTTGGAAAAAAGCTATCATGTTAATAATATGATCATACTGCAACAGTTCTATAACATATAATATTTAAAGTGACACATAACCACCTGATGACAAAGCAGGAGAAGAGAGAACCTTAATTTTGTTCTTTCAAGAGTATAACAGAGACTGGGGCTAGCTATCACACTTTTTTAATCCTGTGAATATTTCTTAGGTTGGGTTTCATTTTAAAGTCAATTTCTGTATAGGCACATGTTTTGACAAGAAAAAATATATTTGACATTTACACTGTTAAAGCCCAGAAAAACAAAATATACACCACATATACAGTAGTAGGCATACTGTCACACTATATGGGGTAAATCACAGTGGAAATAATTTATGTAACTAAAAACGATGAATGATATAACAAACAGGTAAATAGGATACAAAGTTTTGGCCCACAAATAATGCCATTAGAACATTTTATCTAGGCTATTTATAATATTTAAAAAGCACTTGACAACTTGCCTCAACCAGACATTTGAAAAATAGTCTACTTTATGAAAAAAATAAAAATCTACCTTGTGACAACTAGGCTATATTGAAACATGATGAATACATTACACTCAAAATATCACCCTACGTTCAATTAAACACCTAAATATTAACCTGAATATTTACTAGAAACCCATACATTTTACCGTGACGGTTTAGCTCAAGGACACTTGCAGAATGAAAGGAAATGTCATTCGTATGATGAGTTTGCAAACATATTATCTTTATGACATAGGCTATACATTTACTAATGTTAAAAAAAAAGTGATTAAAGTTGACTTACATGTTCGCACGGGGTTTTTTTTTCCTGACAGTGTTTGTTATGTTGAAGGCTTGGAAATTGTGTAGTTTCCGAGCAGGCGTGGATGAAACACAGACTTTGCCCTATGTACAACTACATATGTTTCTCAGGTGGAGTAAGAACTTAGTGCGTCTACTATTCCATTCAAACCTGTTGCCTCACAGTACCATCATGTCACGTGACGTGCGGAGCAGGTGACAGGACTTCACACTGCTGTTGTCTGCGCTCGCATTTCCAGTAGTAAACAAACGATTTCATCGTCACAGCACCATATAAACAAAACAAAAAAATAATAAAAAATAAAAATAATTGTCAACGAAATTGAATGTTGGCGTTTAGTGACGTTCTTTCTTTTTTAACAATACACACAAAACGTATGAATGTCTGTCACAGACTTAAAACGGAAATTAAAGAAATTTGATCATATCTGGCATGTCATGTAAATGTTTTACAGCTGATAATTCAATAAAATTGGAAATTAACTTCCTATTCAAGGTGCATTGTATGGCATTTGCGCGAATGCTTGCAAGACAACAGCAGATTTCTGTATTAATATTCATTCATTCATGTTCGCAGACCTGCTTTTGATATTGCAGGTGATAATTATAGTGATAGTGAGACAAGTTAAATTCAGAGTTGTTTATTGATCAACACGTTGTTCATTAAAATTGTTACGTAAGCTCCAAGGCCACAAATAGATAGTGTGAAAGAGCTGAGAGATTATGATTCCACTAAATTTTCGAGCGGATAAGATAACGCAAAACTCATTACTGATAAGACAGTTGTGGACATTTACCATTTTGCAACCTTCATCTAATAAAAATCCATAACATATGCCAGATAAAATGACCATTATATATTTACCACAGTTCCAGAAATCCCAGTGTTTTGTTAAATTTAGATCAAATTAATGTTTTACTCTGTGTTAATATGTTTTAAACTAAATTATGAAAGGCTCAAAGTTGTTTGTTTAAAATATTAAGATTACTATTGTTCTGGATTACATTTTTTTCTTCTAGTCAGCACAGACATGATTTGATGCCTGAACTGTACAGATGCTTCTGATGTTTCAGCAAATAGGATTAAAGTTCAGTTAATATAAACACTCACAAGTGACCCATAGAAACCGGCCCACTGGCCACCCGATCACACCACCTGTCACCAGTTAATAGCTCTACAGGATGACCTTAGCTGAGGCCAAACCAGGTCTACTACATGATTTCAGATTGTATGTTTTTATTTCAGCACATCCTGAAATGTGTCTTTATGGTATAAACGCAGGGGTCCTTATTCATGGAACATAGGCGGAAGGAATTGTTGTGTACTTTAAATCATGTACAGTATACATTCATTTATATGTAAACTGTCCCATTTACTTGAATGCAACAATTTATGCAAGAATGTTCTTTGCAAGGAATTTGTTCTACTTGCATTTCATGATTAAAACCCATTGTGCATTTACTTCCTATTTATATACTTCCTGTCCTTCTTTTCAGTACATTTTTGCATATGCTGAACATGTAGTACCCATTGTGCCCATATTAACCCGTGAAACTTGCAGAACTCACCAGAACATTTTTATTACCCAGTGATTACAGTAAACAACAGTAAAGGTAACCCAACCCAGTTAAGTGCAGGTTACCCAACAGCTTGTTAACATCAACTGCAAAATGAAAACCAGTAAAACTCTTTTAATGTAGAAAATAGTTCTACACTTTTCCCACTAACTCAATATTTGACAAATATTTTTTGATAATATCCAACAAATTTCCATTTTGTACTGTTTATCAGTTATGCTCATATCCTCCAAAAATGCAGAGCATTACTTTTTTTTCGGACAGTAGTTCCATCTATCCTGGAGGCCATTTCATTTGCCGTCCTCCGAGAACATGAATGTGAAGGTGATACACGGACTGCGCCCCATTTTTTCCATCATTAATGACTGTAAAATAATAATGACAGATAATTAAGCAAATAATACAACACACTACAGCAAAATATAGAAATTACAGTACTGTATGTATATACAGTGGTGTGAAAAAGTGTTGGCCCCCTTCCTGATTTCTTTTTTTTTTTGCATGTTTGTCACACATTTAAAATTGTTTGATGATCTGAAACATTAGTGTGACAAACATGCAAAAAAATAGAAATCAGGCAGGGGGCCAACACTTTTTGTCTGTCTGTGTCTGTGTGTGTGTGTGTCTGTGTTAGATGTCAAGCTTTACAGGGTTAGGATAATAAAGATGCTAAATGAACCTATTTCAAACAAAGGATATTTCACTCACCGAATCTGTATCCTTCATCCAGTCCTTCTTTCTTTGCTATGTTTTTGGCCACTATCAAGAGATGACCCAGGAGCTGGATGGAAAATGTCAAGATCTTAGAGGTGTGCTCTGTAATTATTAAAACTAGAAACTAATAAAATGTATACATGGACAGACAAACCGATGCATCATCATCGTGTGCTTCACTGATCTTGGGAATGGGAATCCTTGGAATAACCAGGAAGTGCACAGGAGCCTGGGGATTTACATCTCTGAAAGCTAGACACTGCAACATTATGTTATATTATATGCACTGACATGCACACTGTTCATTTATAAAATATATAAAACTTCACAAAATTCTGAATTAAGATAAATATTTCACAATATGTTACTTAATATATTAAGCAAAGGTCCTAAAGGCTTGTGGTCTGTAACTTACCTTGTCATCCTCATAAATGATAACTGCAGGGATAGTTTTGTCAATTATTTTAGAAAATATAGTGGGTTCAGGTTTTCCGTATTTCTTGCTGGCCTCCTTTGCCAAGCGAACCTCATCGCGCGTGGAAGAGCAGAAGGTCTGATACAAACAAGCAAACAAACAAAACCTCAGTAACTGCATCTCTGAACGTCTAAAACATGTACACATCAGATCAAACTTCTGCGCACTTCAAATTCAGAGCATACACACAGACCACACTAAACTCTGACAGCGTGTGCATAAGATAGAATTAAACACCTTCACGGGTAAGACGCGCCGTAAATGTTGTCCAAGAGGCAAAAACTGCCGGGTTAGTAAAATACTGCGGGCAGTCATTGCACTGTTTAAGGACAAACAGCGTCCATTTTCCATTGAAATCCACCTCTCACGTGCTGCTGCTGAGGTTTTGTTTACATCCGGTTCTCAAAAGTTATGCGGATTTCAAAATAAAAGTCTCCAAGCTACTCACAGTTCAGTTATTTTGAATTACAGAAAAAATAAAAACTTCACTATGCAAATTTTAGTTTCGCATTTTTTTTTTTATTTTGAGGTGAGATGTGCCCATTAACATCTTCGTGAGATTTACAGTTTGTGTATTGAATAAGCATAACATACTTTCGTTTAAATGCATATATTGAACATTATACAATTATGCATACAAATATACAGAAAAGGGACAAGAAAAAACTACAAAAATAAATTAAATGGTTCATATACAAATCAAATCAGAATAAGGGGACAACGTGGTATAAAAATATAAGCTCACAAACTTTTAAAGTTTAAGTCTTTATACCTTTCATATTCAAGAGTTTCTAATACTATCTAGCCTATGTAGAGCCTAAGTCTAGTTGTTTTTAGTAACATTTTTATGCATTTATGAATTAGAAATTTGGTCAAAATATAAGTTAATAGATTTAATAAAATAAATTTTAATTCTGTTTTGTTTTTAAAGAATATTGTCACAAAGCAAGGCCAGACACAAAAGGTAAGTGCAAAACAGGATGGTTTATTGACTGTGTAAGTGGATGACTGGAATAGGTGAGTTAAAGGCAGGTGAATGTCAACACAGTGAATGGTTCCAGGGTGCTTATCTGAGTTCTGATGGAGAGGATCGTATGCCGGTTACGTTGGAGATCGTGGAGCCGTTTCCAAGGAGTCGTTGGAGGATCGTGGGAGGAACAGCAGGTAATTCGTTCTAGGAGAATTTGGCAGAGAGAGACGGCTTCTGGGTGCGGGGCGACCAGGATGGGTGTGATGGAAGTGCTCTAGAAGCAACGGGTCCAGAATGTCGTCCCTGGACACCCAGGAACGTTCCTCCGGTCCATACCCATCCCAGTCGACTAGGTATTCCAGCCGACCACCCCGTCGCCGCGAGTCCAGGATGTCTCTGACCAGGTAGATGGACGGTTGGTCCAGGATTTCTGGAGAAGGAGGATGGTGACTGAAGTGACTGTGATGAATCCCTGACAAATATTCAATATATTTAGAAAATTCAAGTTTATTTTCCCATAAAAGTGAGAGAGGTCTTGAACACTGAATATTTTTGTTGATACATTTCTGTATAGCACAGTATGACAGAATAAGAACAATGCCTAAAGCAAGATAGCTATTACAAAAATAGAAGTTTATATTACTATATTTTAGTTTATCTTTATTATTTCTTTAGTGCTGTCAAACGATTAATCGCGATTGTTTACATAATATATGTTCGTGTAATGTGAATCTTTATCAGTGTTGGGGAAAGTTACTTTTAAAAGTAATGCATTACAATATCGCGTTACTCCATAAAAAACTAACTAATTACGGTACTTCGTTACTTTTTATGGAAAGTAATGCGTTACGTTACTTTGCATTACTTTTTAAATCTGGACAGGGCTTGCTTGTTTGTTTTTAAAATAAAAAAGTTCTATTTTTGGAAAATATAAAAGCCTTTTCACACCAAAAGTGAAATGAATAAGCCTCAGGCTGAAGGGAAAGTAAATTTACGTCCCTACAGCAATAAAAAAAGACACACAAATGTTTGTCTAGAGTAATTTTTGCTTATTAGTATGGTTGAACTGGATCATAACAGAAATAACTCAGTAATAACACAGAAATAATTCAGTAATAACACTGCAATAACAC
>NW_015547686.1:0-2606 GCF_001515605.1 Sinocyclocheilus anshuiensis
GGTGGTGGAGGGGGACAGAGGAGAGAATTGAAAGTTTTGAAGAGAAAACTTAATTATCGTCTGATTGCGCTAATACTGTCAAAAACACACAAGGTTTACCTGCTCCACGTCCAGGTGACCGTTGGTATTCTCCGACGTTAATGGCTCAAACATATAGGGCCTGATTCCTGCGACAAAACGGTCCTCAGTGTGCTCCTGCTCCTCATCTTCCTCCTCCGACTGCTCCAAACAAAATTCTCGCTGGAACGAGACTGCTGGCGGCGTGTCAGGTGGTGAGTAGTCCTCAACAACTGACTGCAAACTTGCGTTCAAATCTGCCTCCATTTCTGAATGAAAATAATTTCTTTTTTTGGTCATTCAGTGTTCCTGTAAAAAAAACGAACAATGCCTACTTTACTACATCCAATCAGTTCGCAGTAGAAAAAAACAAGTCACGCCCTCTGTTTTCCTCATTCAATATTCCGTTTCTCACGGAAGTACGTCACAATACGGAAGTAAAAGTCGGTCGGTTCACGCTGACTTTAAAAACAGTTAATTATGTCTAAAGTGAAAGTAAACAGATGAGAGAAAAACAGATGCGTGCAGCTCTTAAAGGGACAGTACTAAACATACTGCCGTGTGTCATTAAAGGGATAGTTCATAGTAAAATTATGTCATTATTTACTCAGTCATGTTGTACCAAACGTGTATTAATTTGTATTTATTCTTGTGCGGAACACAAAAGAAGATATTTTGAAGAATATGGGTAACCAAACAGTTGCTGGTCCCCACTGACTTAAATAGTAGGAAAAAACAAATATGAAAGTCACTGGGGACCAGCAACTGTTTAGTTTCCCACATTCTTCAAAATAACTTTTTATGTTCAACAGAAGAAAGAAACTCATTCAGGTTTAAAACAAATTGAGAGCGAGTAAATTATGACACCATTTTCATTTTTGGGTGAACTATTCCTTTAATGTTAATGAAATAAAACACAAAGAGAAAAATAACTCACTGCTCTTGACTGAAGAACTTTAATACAGCTGCTAATGTTCAGCCGTAATAAAATAACTTGAAATTTTCAACAACTTTTCACTTCATATCTTTTTGCACCAAATAGTATCGATAACAGTATCGATACCCATCCCTACTGGTAGTGTATGATCCTCAGTCATGTAGTGTATGATGCCCAGTTTTCCCAGTTTTATACATAACACATTTTTTTTAATGTGTTATGCATAATTAATTATTTGGACATTCAACTCCTCTTCCTTTTGTATTCACAGGTTGATGACAAATGTGGTAATGGCCAGTTTCAAAAAGGATGTAGTGCAATGTCTGTCCAAAGTTGGAGGATGAAATCAATTTAATGTTGGTTTCTGAAGTCAACCCGATTTTCATTTTCAACCAAAATGCAATGTTTGTCCACCGTTGGATGTTGACGAAAATCGGGTTGACATTAGAACTTAACGTCAGATTGACGTCAACCTCTAAAGTTGGACAGACGTTGAATTTTTCATTTTCAACCAAAATGCAACATCTGTCCAATGTTGGAGATTGACGTCAATTTGACGATGGGTTCTGACGTCAACCCGATTTTCATTTTCAACCAAAATGCAACGTCTGTCGAACATTGGAGATTGACGTCAGTCTGACGTAGGGTTTTGACGTCAACCTGACGTTGGGTTTTGACGTCAATCTGACGTTGGGTTCTGACGTCAACCCGATTTTCATTTTCAACCAAAATGCAACGTCTGTCCAACATTGGAGATTGACGTCAATTTGACGATGGGTTCTGACGTCAACCCGATTTTCATTTTCAACCAAAATGCAACGTCTGTCCAACATTGGAGATTGACGTCAATTTGACGATGGGTTCTGACGTCAACCCGATTTTCATTTTCAACCAAAATGCAACGTCTGTCCAACATTGGAGATTGACGTCAATTTGACGATGGGTTCTGACGTCAACCCGATTTTCATTTTCAACCAAAATGCAACGTCTGTCCAACATTGGAGATTGACGTCAATTTGACGATGGGTTCTGACGTCAACCCGATTTTCATTTTCAACCAAAATGCAACGTCTGTCCAACATTGGAGATTGACGTCAATTTGACGATGGGTTCTGACGTCAACCCGATTTTCATTTTCAACCAAAATGCAACGTCTGTCCAACATTGGAGATTGACGTCAATTTGACGATGGGTTCTGACGTCAACCCGATTTTCATTTTCAACCAAAATGCAACGTCTGTCCAACATTGGAGATTGACGTCAATTTGACGATGGGTTCTGACGTCAACCCGATTTTCATTTTCAACCAAAATGCAACGTCTGTCCAACGTTGGAGATTGAAGCCAATTTGACGATGGGTTCTGATGTCAACCCGATTTTCATTTTCAACCAAAATTCAACGTCGGTCCAATGTTGGAGATTGAAGTCAATTTGACGATGGGTTCTGACGTCAACCCGATTTTCATTTTCAACCAAAATGCAACGTCTGTCTAATGCTGGAGATTGATGTCACTTTGACGATGGGTTCTGACATCAATCTGACATTGGGTTCTGACGTCAACCCGATTTTCATTTTCAACCAAAATGCAACGTCTGTCCAACATTGGAGATT
>NW_015547686.1:3115-3473 GCF_001515605.1 Sinocyclocheilus anshuiensis
TGACGTCAATCTGACGTTGGGTTTTGACGTCAATCTGACGTTGGGTTCTGACGTCAAACTGAAGTTGGGTTTTGACGATCATCTGACGTTGGGGTTTGACGTTAAACTGACGTTGGGTTCTGATGTCTATCTGACGTTGGGTCCTGACGACAATCTGACGTTGGGTTCTGACGACAATCTGACGTTGGGTTCTGACGAAAATCTGACGATGGTTTCTGACGTCAGTCTGATGTTGGGTTCTGGCGTCTATCTGACGTTGGGTTCTGACGACAATCTGACGTTGGGTTGTGACGTCAATCTGACGTTGGGTTCTGACGTCAATCTGACGTTGGGTTTTGACCAAAATGCAACGTCTGTC
>NW_015547686.1:3557-4938 GCF_001515605.1 Sinocyclocheilus anshuiensis
TGACGTCAATCTGACGTTGGGTTCTGACGTCAATCTGACGTTGGGTTCTGACGTCAACCCGATTTTCATTTTCAACCAAAATACAATGTCTTTCCAACGTTGGAGATTGACGTCAATTTGACGATGGGTTCTGACGTCAATTTGACGTTGGGTTCTGACGTCAACACGATTTTCATTTTCAACCAAAATACAACGTCTGTCCAACGTTGGGGATTCCAACGTCAACCTGACGTTATATTGACGTCCGGTGCCTGCTGGGATAGTTGCTGTGGTAATAACCACTATACTAATAGGAACTATTTCATAAATAGTTATAAAATTACTTTACCCAATACTTTACTAAGTTTGCTACTATAGGGTATATTATTCTACAATACTATTATATTATTATACTACTGTAATATTATACTACTACAGTTTACTGTAGTAAAAACTGAAGTATACTATAGTATGTATTACAGTTTATAAGTTCACTATAGTTAATACTACATTATACTACTCTCGGATAAGCCAGTGGAAGAGCATTCATTATATAGTGTTGTAAATACTATAATCTATACAGTATAATACACTTTACTATAGTATGGTTCAAAAACACTACAGTATTTATTATAAATTATTGTATGTTTTCATGTGGGGTGGCGTAATGCATTAAAACGTGTTTTAAAAACCCAAACATAGTAAACATTTTTAATAAAGCATTCTATTTAAGACAAGCAGGTTATGGGAGGAAAACGCATAATTAAACGTGTTGCTTTTGTATTGTGGGCTCATATCTGCTTGTCTGTGAATAGAATGCTTTATTAATAATGTGTTTACGGAGTTTGGTCTTTTTAAAACACCGTTTTAATGCATTAAGCCTACTTTCACGTTAAGCATTTTAGAACGTTCCAATGATTAATTTGTGAATTCGACTGGTCCAGAAGATTAAACTTGCAGAAGCTAACATCTCGTGATTCAATAAAACATAGTGAGTCAAGTTTACAATAAACAATTGTGCATTATATGAAGGCTAAAACTGCACAGCGTTTTTAGCTTTTTAAACAACATACCCCATCCTACACCAACTACGCACACATTTCCTATAATTTATGCCTATGAAAGACAGAGTAGGTATGGGGCGGGGTGACACGTGCAACCCCGCCCCAGATGCAGCCCCGCCCCGATCTGCAGGCTGCAGCCGGGTATACTTGTGTATACTATACTACAGTGCAGAAACCCTACAAGAGGCCCTTCCAAGTGGATAACAGGCTATGCTTGTGAGGTATGTCTCAAATCTATCTATCTTTCTATCTATTTATCTATCTAGTATATATATATATATATATATATATATATATATATATATATATCTCTCTCTCTCTCTCTCTTTTTTTTTTTT
>NW_015547686.1:12245-12506 GCF_001515605.1 Sinocyclocheilus anshuiensis
AACATTTTTTTCTGCTGTAAAGTTGGGCATTTTAACATGGGGAGTCTATGGGACTGACTCCCTTTTGGAGCCAGCGTCTAGCGGTCAGTCGATGAATTGCAGTTTTAGTCACTTCCGTATTGGCTTCAAGCGAGAGACCGGGAGGTTGCCGTTTGGTCGCCAACACTAACGATTAACCAAATTTAAAGGTTCTGTTTTCGATTTCTCCTAACGATCACGGCTCCTTAAGTTTTTTTTTTGTTTTTTTTTTGCCATATTATA
>NW_015547686.1:14865-15887 GCF_001515605.1 Sinocyclocheilus anshuiensis
TTTTTTTTAAGAAATACAATCCTGCCAAATGCAAATTGTGAGATCAACCGAACAGTAATAAATACAAATTTATGTAAACTTTTTGTGTAATGGCTTTTATGCGGCATACATGCAATACAAAATTTGGCCCTATAGCTAAACACTAAATAAAAAGACTAATACTAAAACATTTCATTTATTAATTAATAAGTCTTCTTTATATAGGACTAAATCAAATATTCCAACAAAACTAATAATCTGTAGCCTATATTTAATTACACATAATCGTATGGAAAAAAAGTCACTTTAATCTAGAGCAAAACATAATGAAAGTAATAAACTGCGGAAAATTTCTTAACAGCTCAGACTGATTCATAAGTCATTCCCCAAAAAGGAACCGGCTCATGGGAATCGGACTACACTACATCGCTGTACTTTCAGTAGCTATGTTGCTAATGTGTGAAACATTGCCAGCGAGTTGTTCAACTAGGCTACAAGCGTTAACGAAACCGAACGTACAATAGAAATAATTCAGTTCTGGTATTTTTAACGGAACCGCTATGAACCCACAGAATACATACAGCCGTAGAATGAGATGTAGGCCTAAGCCTAAGGCTTTAAATAATAGCAAGGGTTGTGGCTATTATATGAAGACAAGTTTGGCCTTTATTCAGGTCATTTAGGCTGAAATGAGGTGTTTATCTTTTATATCACCTCAAGATGGCATCACAGATCCATGTTCTCTCTGGCGTTCTCAAGGTCAAAGCGACCTTCATGTCTTTGAATCACAGACAGATCCATCTTTTTAAAGGAATGAATTCCAAACCTTAAAAATATTACCAAAACAGTAAAAACAAATTCCTAATCTCACTTTTATACCTATAGGCATCTGTTCAAATCTGTTCCTGTGAAAGCATCAGTGAAAAGTCGTATTGTGTTAGCCTATTATTAAGTCACACAATTTGTAGAAGTGTAAAACAAATCAATGTGTCAGTAAAAATGTGAGATTATTTTATTTTTTTATTTTATATATATATATATAT
>NW_015547686.1:16204-25921 GCF_001515605.1 Sinocyclocheilus anshuiensis
TATATGTATTTATTATGATCTTTTTTTTTACAATATGCACTATTGCACACTAGATAGTGAGTGAACTGTGTATGACCAAAACAGCAGCACAAGCTTGGTGGCATCAAGCAAAATCACAAAAAAATATAGGCCTATTAGAAATGTAAATTTAATAAACATAATCATTATTAGTATTACCACATTTATAAAACCCAACCCTGCCTTTAATGTTGTTTAACTTTTTAGCTCAAACAGTAGTACATGGTGTTAGCAATGGTAAGGTCATGGATTCTCAGCAAATGCATGAACTGATAAATTGCAATGTAAAATGGATAGAAGTGTCTGCCATGCGTAAATAAAATAATGACACTCCTACGCTTCATACCTCATTATTTTAAGAATCTTTACTGTGAGTGTATATATGAAGCTCTGCTACAACACACCCAGTGTGTGAAGGTGAGTTCATGCAGCTCTGACGTAAAGGCTGACATACAGCCACTTTGGTGATGAAGGGGGTGGGCTGCAGTGACCGACTTCTCCTTATTCAGGAGGAGTTGCCAGCCATCCGAGCCCCTCCCCTTTGATTACCTCCCTTTTGTCTATGTCTGTCTCTCTTTCCTTCTCTCTCTCCCTTTTGCTCTGTCTGCCAGGCTAAGTTGGTTTCAGACAGTGCATCACACACATACACGTGCCACTCTATGTCTCTAGTAGCTCTCCACTCATCTCCTCTCTCTTCCTCTTTCTCCTCACTCACCATGGATTCACATCACTAAAGAGTGGATTATTCCTCCTGGTTTTTCCTCTTCACTCCTCTGCGCTTCATTCGGTGTGTTTGGGTGTCTGTTTCAAGGTGGGAATGCTCGTGTCTGCGACAGCACTGTTGGGGGCTACGCTGGGTACCGTGTCTGGAGTGTTGACACTGTGTGGTCTCTCGTTGCTGTGCAAGAGCTGTAAGAAGGGGAAATTTGAAAGAGGGGATGAGACTGACCCCGAGAAAGCCAAACCCAGTATCCTGCATACTCTGACACAGGTAAGACCAATACTCACTCACACACAGCCATGGACCAGCAACCAGATTTGATTTTAAATACAGACACAGAAGAGCTTATAAAAGAACAGATAACAGATATGAAAACAAAGGCTGGGATATGCCACGAGTGAAATGTTCTGACCTGAGTGGAAGGATGGAAGTGGCACTTACATAACACACTGAGGCAGAAACAATGATGCTGTACTAAAAAGGATTTCTTTGCATGTATCTGAAAAGTCTTTAGTGGATGGCTGTGTCATTATGGAATAATCTACATGCATGCTCATAATGTAACATTATGGTATAAATGTACTAAAAATTGTGTTCTGCTCTATGATTATATAGTAAATACATTATAAATCAAATGTAATGACTGATGTAGCTGTCTATATGTCACCTTATTTCATATTTTTGCTGTTACTAGTGCCTGATGTATAGGGGCAGAAAAGCCAACACATTCTCATGACAATTTGTATATATTTTATATTTTGGCAAACTGGTGGCTAATTCGTATCAGTTTGTATGGTCTCATACGTTTTCATATGATTTGCTCACTCCCCAGTGACGGTTATGTTTGGGGTGAGCCTTCATGCTTACTTTTTTCCAAAAAATTGTGTTTATCATACGAATTCAATTTATTCATTGTTCACTTAAAAACACAGACACGCTCTTGTACACATATACTCTCACACTGGTGTTTTTTCTGCATCTGCTGAGCTTTCCCTGAAATAGTCCTGAAACTTGAGTCCTGAAACTGCACACACACACACACACACACAAAATTGTTCTTCTCTCATGACTATTATCATGTCTTTCAAATGACTTGTATTGTTTATCTTGAGCTAATGATATTTCCCATCCCCTGCCTGTAATCCTCACTGATGACATCCTCATTTTATAGTTTTTTTAAGCTGTTTTTCTTGTGGGGGCCATTGGCTGGTGCTCACAATGTACAAAATTTCAAATTTGATCCTTTTGGGGACATTTGGTCATGATGTTTGCAAAACCTGACCCCTCCCCAGTCCCCACACACTCCCTTTCATAGTCTTTGTATATTTATATGCAGTCATGAATAATCACTTTCAGACCATAATATGTGTGTGCTGAAGGAAAAGTAAGTAAAAGTAAAAAATGTCTTAATTAAAAGTGACATTAGATCTATAGGGACATTTATCCATTCTTATAGGGCCCTGTGAAATTTTGTTCTTTTTTCCCCCAATTGCTTCCCCCATTTCAATGCATATAGTTTCAAAGCATCTCTACAAAAAATGAATGCTGAAAACACCACGAGCGTCACGCGTGCTTATGTGTAGTACACGAAACTGTGCTATTCGTTCACACAGAGACACGCAGAACATACAGACATGTTAAAATAGTAGTCTTTGTGGTTTAATATTCACAGGCACTTATATCACAATGTGATTATGTGCATGACCTTATTTTGCCAAAATCTGTGACATTCTGTGTTACACAGAAAATTAAAGGGGTCCTATTATGCTCTTTTACAAAGTCTTGATTTTGTTTTGGGGGTGTACTAGAACAGGCTCTCATACTAGGTTGTTCGAAAAACACATTATTTTTCACATATTTTACATTATTACAGCACCTCTCTCCTCAGTCTGGCATGAACGGCTCGAATAGTTCCTGTATCAAATGAAGGCCTGCCTTCTGAAATACGAAATGTGCTGTGATTGGTTAGCTGGGCCAGTGTGTGTTGTGATTGGTTAGCTGGGCCAGTGTGTGTTGTGATTGAGTTTTTGAAAAGTGATTTCTGTTAAATAAAATATCTCCTTTTGAAGTGGACTTTGAGCTTTGTAACTTTGCAGATCTTTTTTATGCTCAAACAGCAACATTATAGACTAACTAAAATTGAAAAAGTGAAAAAGCGTAATAGGACTCCTTTAAATTTTTATGACTGGAATCTGCTAAATCTACAATCCTACAATCATTCTCTCCATTTATGAAAGAGATGGTGCTGATTGTGAGAGTGTTGATTTCCCTCTTAAATCTTTCAGCCTCTTTTGATATGTCCAATTAAAATGTAATCTGAGGCAGCAAAAACTGATTATTCATTTGCTGATTTTGTCTAAAAAACACCACAATGAAGACAGAGCTGAGTGTTATCTAGAGGATTATGTGATTGTATGTGCATGTGTATCAGTATATATATTTAGAGATAAGGTCAGTCTCATCTCATATCTGTCTCACTGCACCAGTATTTATTATTAATGAAGAGGAGGTTGGAGGAAGATGAGAGGTGTATAAGAATATCCTCTCTCGCTCCTTTTTCTGTGCACTCTATTTCAGCATGATAACTGCCCACCTGGGGGAAATGGAGTGTTCTGGTATTGATTTTTTCATTCATGCTTTCCTGATTTTTTTTTCAGACCCTAAACATCAAAACCTCAATGAGACATTAAATTCAGTCATCAGAAAGCCCCTTAGTGAAATACCCCTGTCTCATGTCAAGGTGTTTAAAATCAGTGCTGAGTATGTAATGTAAACTTTGAATTGGAAAGAATGAATGGAATTGATTCCGAGCTTTAGTTCCTCTAAGAATGGAAATGTTTAATTCATACTGAGACAATAATACTTTGAAAAATTTTTTTGGTTGATTAGGATTAGTGTAATTTTTTTAAAATATACTCTTTGGTTAAGATCAAGTATTACTGGAATGGTATACTTGGCATAATCAATGTTTTCTGAATATACCATCATAAATTTTAAGAAATGTCTGAGCAGGTTGAATACCTAATGGTTTGAGTGGAGGAACCTACTACTTTTGTTTTACCTATCTATAACCAATCATATTATTTCATCATTTTTATTTTCTCTTTCTTATTTATGTACATGTTTTAGTTCAGTGTGCAGAAGTGCACAGAACCCATCCAGCCTCAAGCATCTTTGAAGTTTCCTAAAATCTACCGCCCCAAACCTTGTGTCACTTCTCAAGAGGTAAACTACAAAGAACATGGAGCTGCCAATGACACGTCTGCTGCCGAGCTCGACACCTGTAACCAGGCAACCGATCGTGAGGAGGTCTTCTCTCTCCAGCGGCAAGGTAAGGATATGACAGCTAAAATCTAATGGAACTCAATGGGGGAGGCTGTGTGTGTGTGTGTGTGTGTCTGTGTGTGTGGCCGGCTTCCCTATGCTTTCCAGACCACTTCAGCCATTGGGAGAGAGCAGCTAATTTCAGCCAGTCTGAATTCAGAAAAATCTGAGGTTGACTTTATTTATGGGGCTGAAAATGTCTAATTTATGAACTATTAGTCATCTCACCCCTTAAGAGATTAGACATTGGAATTTCGGCCATTAAACACCATTAACACGTTAGACACCAGTGGCATTTGCTGTTGCTGTTCAAATCTGTGCAGATGTGGCCCAGAGGCAATTGTCAACCTCTCATATTAAAGCAGTGAAACCTGCTACTATAATCATACCTGGTGGTTGACATATATTGATCTGACTCATAGCTCACAGCTTCTATCATGTCAAGTAAAGGTTACATACAATATAATAGTTCATGATCAAGGCCTTCCTTTCTGAGCAAGATTTGAGGTTTATCCACCCACTAACAGATGCGGAGAAAGAAAGTGCTACCTTTCTTGAAGAATTTAACAGCACATGTTCTATTGTTCTCAATGTCATGCTGTGTAAGCTGATAGTCAGACCAACAGCGCGATGGCAAGTGATTGTTTACATAGGAACATTTTGGCTGCATTATTGTTGCTTACATTGTCCATTTTTTGATGTTGCATGTCCTCGAGCAGCACTCATCAATTAATGAATCCTGAATGAATCAATGTCATTGATCGAATTGGTTATGTAAATGATTCCATGACTCACTTTAAAAAGACAGTAACTTGTCGCCACCTACTGGCTAATCAATGTAACCTGCAGAAAGAGTCACTGAGCAATGAAACAGTGAAAAGTCCCAGGAGGACCAGAACTAACTATAGTCTGTAACGTTTCTCTGTTTTTCTGGTTCTAGGGAATACAAAGGATTTTAATGAGAAAGTCTGCTCCTAAAATTTACTCACTTATATTTATTTTCTTCATATTAGCTTCTGCAGATGAAACGCCCTGCACATCTGAGCAAACTGGTGCCATGACGACAAGTAACTCCATCCTGTATCCTAAACTACACTTCTCCATCAGCCTGCACAAAGAAAATGGAGAGCTACACATCAGCATTGTAGAAGGTAACAAACATTCATCTACTCTGATGTTTCTAGAAAGAGAGTGTGGCACCTGAGAATTGCAGGTGAATCTCAGACTATATTGTGTAGCATCCTTTTGGTGATAATTTACCAGCAGGTGTTTCAAAGGATACATACCATCTGGATTCCTGTGGAAATGCTGTCATGTTATAATAAGACTAATTAGCAACAATTCACTCAGACACTGTCTGCCATCATAAATTCAGTTTCATCTTTTCAACTTCAGAAATGTGATTACAGACATAAACACAGGAATACACAACATAACTTTAAAATTCGGAAGAAACATTCGCCATTCACTGTGTTACAAGTCAGAAAGCATTTCCAATCAAGTGTACCATCCAAAAGATTTTGAAAAAAAAATAAATAAATACAGTTGCTTTAAAAATAAAAATATTTTTTAAGTTAATTTTTAAGTTAAACTTCAAAATAAAGTTTTGTTACTAATAAAACTAGTAAGCACATAATAAAGTTACTAAAACTTAAACTAAAACATGAAAATACAAAACTAATTCAAAATATTAATAAACACTATACCATTGTATACATAATACTAAAATAACACTCATTTAAATTGTTATTTACTGATAATTTGGCTGCTGCAGCCAAAACATTGATTCTGTAAGTTTTGTAAACATAACAACTGAATCAGATTCGAAATATAAAACATTTTTGATATCCTTTGGATACTGGATAAAATCATAGTCTTAAGCTAAAAAATTGGAGTCTGTGCTCACTGCTCATCATACACCGCACTCTGCAAACTCTGTCAACTCCGACTGCCCAAAATCTGCAGACTGGCTCTGACTTTAGACAACTGTACTGCAAAATGGGGGGAAATATCTGTGCAAAGGCCTTACAAACACATCGACTCAGATGACAGACAAACAATTCTGCATTCAGCTCCAATGAAGCTCTAGGAGCATTTTTCAGTATGTGCACAGGTCATCTGAAGGTCACACAGCATGAGCAAATATCTGTAAAAAGCAGGCTTTTATGGCTCAGCCAGATGTGTTGTGTTTGTGGGATAGAGGTGTCACTGTACAGTGGTTTTGCTCTGCTTTCAAGGCTGGAACAGAGGGTGGTTTTGATATTCAAAACTCTCTGTGATTAAACCAATGTTTGAGAGAAATTAAAACCTCTTTCAGGCATCTTAAAGCCTCTTAATCACAGAATTACCATTTCAATAGTAGCAGCCGTGATTGATACGCATCATTATCGGTAATGAGAGTAAATCTGCTTTAAACTCAAAACCTCTATTCTGCACAACCCAACAGGAAAAGGGGAGAGGATCAGTCATGCCAGCTGAGATGTAGAAAGGAATGAAAAGTGAGGAGTCAAACAAAAGAGAATGTGACGCTTGGTGCCTCTGCGGCTTGAAGCAGCTTCATGTGGCCCAATTTGTCATCCTGCTCCTTGTTATAATATGACTCATATTCTCTTTTTTCCACAGCGGAGAATATATCAGTGGAGGCCGGATGTGAGGGATATATATCAGGGTGTGTAAGCATCTCTGAAGAGCAGAAGAACGCTCACACAGCCGTCCACAAGCTAGCAGCACATGTGCAGTGGGGAGAGGAGCTGGTGTTCGCTCTCCCCATGGAGGGCACAGAAGACACAGACAGTCTAGATGGTGAGGTGGCCCTCTCACTTCACTGCTGTGATCGATTCTCCCATAATTCCACTCTGGGCACGATGCGCTTTAAGTTGGCTGATATCAGCATGATGTTGGATGCTGATTGCTGGGTTGACTTACAGCCACCTAAACAGGTGAGGAACATTGCTTAAAATTAATTTGCACATTTAGCACTATTAAATTCAGCTGAGTGATACAGTTAATACCAACTTTGTCAGCTGGTCCTTACTTCATCAGTGTGATATTTGATGATCCTCATCATTATAAAATATTTAACTCTTAATAGTGCACAAAGTTTTCACCCTACAGAATACAAATATGCAAAAATGTTATGATTTATTGGTATTTAAAGAGTTATAAACTGTTACAAAATAGATAGACACCACTCACCACCACAAATGAACAATGACCCAAATATCAGAATAGAGTGTTCCAGTAAGTCATGTAATAAATAGGAATTGAACTTAGTGGATAATAAAACCACACACCGTGTGGGCAATGCCTATGAATATACTGGTAGATGCAGGGAAAGATATCAATGGACCTTCAAGGGAAATTCATACCGTTTGAACTGATTTATATTTATTGGACTTTAAACAGTGTTCATCCTGACTGAGACCCTGTGTGTCAAGTTACAGTATTCATAGATTATCCAAACAAGTGGATACCCATAGACCTGTTCCTAAATAAAACGTAAAAACATTATTTGTTATTTTTCTTTGTTCGTTCAAGATGTAATAATTGTGATATTTTGATCGGATTTATGTTTTACATTGCACGTATCAGAGATATTTATCCCTGACAATTAGGGCTGTCATCGTTAACGCGTTAACACGTGCGATTAAGTTTACAATCCTTAAAAATAATTTAACGCAATTAACGCAGAATTACTGAAGCACAATTTCTATTATAAATCTTTAACCCAATTTTGCTTCTCTGCTTGCGATTAGATAATTTTAAACCGCTAAACTCCGGGAAAGTTTTCAGTCCAATGATCCAGTAAGCGAATGCATTCAAACAATCCGTCCAAAACAGCGCTAATATAAAGGAAACCAGACTGATTACATTAGAGACTGCAGAGAAAACAGAGACTCGCGTTGCGTTTTCAGTGAATTATTCATTCCAGTGTGTTTCGCTTTTAAACACGAGCTCTGTCATATTCTGTGATTGTCTCTGAAGAGCGCAAGCCCTCACACATCACACGCGCTGTGTGAAGTAAAGGCTGAACGGATTGTCAACACATCCCACCGCTGTATAGCCAGATGAGACTCACACTATGGTTTCTCGACTGGATAACCAGTCTGGCTAGTAAAGTTTTGATGGATGAAGACTGCAATCAAGGTAAAGACGATTGCGGTGGCGTACAGGAGTCGTACAGTAAGCACACGTGAGTCCGTTATAATAATGCGTGTATGAGTGCTCTTGACGCACTGATCGCACATTGTATTATGCACAGGCACAGACACAGACATTTCCATACATTCACGTGGTTTCCATACACATTCACGATAATGTTTTGATTTGTCATGTTTATGTTGTTGTGTTTATACGGAAAGGATCCGTGTACTGTAGTAGATACAGTATATGCAGTCAGCAGGCGGTTGGTTTAGTTTTTTTTTTGGGCATCTCCATGTGGTCCTGTTCGGTATGGCAACTTGGCTTCTCTAAAATGTAAAAAAGCTCTTTGGTGTTGCACTGTACACATACTATACAATTCAGATTTTTCTCATATGTGCTTATATGGGCTCCTTATATCATTTGGTTCTTTGGTGTCCTTTTGGAGTTTCTAAGTGTACTTTTTTGGAAAGTCATCTAAATTTATCTTGAAAAAAGCTTGCAGAAAATACAGATTTTTGAGAATCATCCTTCAATCTTTTGGTTTACTTTGCTGGATATAGCAAATGATGACAAAATAAACATTTGAAACAAGATAAATGGTCTATGCTTAATTTCACGAAGTGTGCGATTAATTGCGATTAATCACAGGAAAAGGATGTGATTGATAAGATAAAAAATTTTAATCGATTGACAGCCCTACTGACAATTAAGACTTGTTCTGTTTACTTTTATTTTTGTATATCTGTTTGCACCGTACTGTTTTTGTTCTTTGTTGGACCACGCTTTTTGATCGAGTTTATGTTGTATAAGAAAACTAAACAAAGTTAAAAAAAAAAAACATTAAAACAGGTCTGAATAAAATTAAATTAAATTAAAACATAGACCTGAATAAAAAAGTGAAAACATATTAAAACATTCTAAGCACTAAAACATATAAAGTACAGCAGTAGGTGATATTCTTCTGACACACTTTTCACAATAAGAGGTTGTTGTGGTCGCAAACTTGGTGCGAGGTGAATATTTTAGCATAGGATGCTGTGTTTATGTGTTTCTCAGTCTCCACAAGTGCAAAGTGCACATATTGACAGTTTAGAAATACCTCAGACATTTCTTTTGGACATCCACATATGTGCAGGTCATTGCTCATAAGAGGTAGGAGAATAGATCTGAGACTTTATTTTAAGATACTGTACTCCCTCCTCATCTTGTTTGCTTCACATCAATCTCTTGGGTCCCAAACCATACACACACACACACACATGCAGTCCACCCCCACTATTGTGTGATCTGTTGATGATGTCATAGACCTCTAGAGCAGGAGATCTTTATCTGCGTCATCACACCTCCCAGAGGAGATCCGGTTCTAACAGACACACACACAAAGACATGCCAGGAATTACAGAGAGGAGAGAGAGAGAGAGAGAGAGAGAGAGAGGAAGTAATGCCTGATCAGGCCTAGAGGTATTTGGTGTGTGTGTGTGTGTGTGTGTGTGTGTGTGTGTGTGTGTGAG
>NW_015547686.1:26073-59104 GCF_001515605.1 Sinocyclocheilus anshuiensis
CAAGGCAGGATGAAATAGAAAACTTGTAATACTCCTGTGCGTGTGTGCGTGTGTGCGTGTGTGCGTTTGTGTGTGTGTGTGTGTGTTTGTGTTTTGAATGTACTATATGTATCGGTCCAGGCCTGTGATGAAAAGTATGACACAAGTTGAACTGGGTTGTATAAGCATCATTAAAAATGTATTATTTGTTCATATACAACAAAATGTTCACACACTCCTTATCCTTTTGAGTGCTCTTATTTTTCCACATGATTCATGTTTGATTATTCAGGATAGGGCTTTGGCTTATGAATGGAAGACCTTGGACTCTTATTTTCTACCTTGTAATTCCATTCTTGCAGCTAAGTATCTTTGATGAATGTGGGAATGAGACAGAAACTGATGTACTGAGTTTATGGGCAGATATATCTGCATGCATTAAATGTGATTTTAGTTCATATCCAGACTTTATCAGTTTTAATATTATTATGCTAATTTGACTCAATGACAAGAATGTTAATCAAAATAATGACTGCATTACCCTAAAGCTTTCCGTATTGTTAATTTGAACAATATTTATCAGTAATATTTGACACTGAGTTCATTGTGACTGCACTGGAGTATCAAACACAACAGTTTGATAAATCCAATCTAGTCAGAGCTAATTCAAAAGCACCAGATTATATTTCAGAAAATTTGTGAAAGAAAATGTCTTGTTTTTCTCATGCAGCTGATTATGTGGGGCAGACTAATGGCAGGGGGAGATTAGTATAAGGTCATGATGCTAATGAAATCCCATCATTCAGAGTGTTTAATGTGGGGACTGTGCTGACAAATTGACAATTTCAAATCAGCAGCTTTTACCCTGAGGGAGGAGCTGGCCATATTCAGTCTGCCTCACAAATGACCAGAACATTTGCATGAAACGATTCTTTATGCAGTCAAAAGCCAAGTTCATTAACCCTGCAAAGAGATCTTTATGAATATGCAAATTCAAAAATCCATATTTATGTGAACACAGAGTTAAGTAAAATATCCTGACACAAAAATGTTTTTTTCAAGTCAATGCTTTTAATAAAAAACTTTGACACAAGAAGTATATCAAGACTTTAACCCAGGGGTGCCCAAACTCGGTCCTGGAGGGCCGGTGTCCTGCAGAGGTTAGCTCCAACTTGCCTCAACACACCTGACTGGAAGGTTCTCTGCCTAGTAAGAGCTTGATTAGTAGGGTTGGAGCTAAACTCTGCAGGACACCGGCCCTCCAGGACCAAGTGTGGGCACCCCTGCTTTAACCCAAAGGTTCTCTGTCTTTTTCAGCAGGAAGTGGCATCATCATCTGGAGAGCTACTATTGTCACTCAGTTATCTGCCAGCGGCCAATAGACTTGGGGTGGTGGTAATGAAGGCAAGAGGACTTCAGTCAGACAAACTGAAAGATAACATAGGTATTTACCCCCAAAATATGACCATAACAACACTTAAATTAATGTGAACATTAAAAATAATCCCAAATCAACTATTAGTTACATAATCATCTGTATAATCTCTATTCTAAGATGGAAGTGAACTAAAGATTCAGCAGCTCAATGCAATGCATTTAGTGATTAAATTAACACACAAACCAGTCAAAAGTCAAAACAGGGAATCATACTTTTTTTTTTTTTTAAGAAGTCTCTTATGCTCACCCAGGCTGCATTTATTTGATCAAAAATACAAATACTAGTACCATTGAAGACTGGAGTAATGGCTATTAAAAATTTAGCCATCACAGGAACAAATTATATTTGAATATATATTCGAATATAAAGCAGCTCTTTTAAACTGAAATAATATTTCACAATGCTACTGTAAATGTAGCCTGGGTGAACATAAGAGACGTCTTTCAAAAACATTCAAATATCTTTATTATTCCAAACTTTTGACCGGTCGTGTATATGTACACACAATAAATATATCCATCCATCCATCCACTCATTTTCCAAACTGCTGGTTCTAAATAAAGAAATACAGTACATTCAATATTAATGTAAATGTTTTAGGTGTAATAAAGAGAACACTGTACCCTGTATGTTTTCTGATAGATCTATCGGTAAAGCTGACCTTGAAACACCAAAATGCCAAGCTGAAGAAGAAGCAGACGCGGCGAGTGAAGCACAAGATGAATCCGGTCTGGAACGAGATGATGATGTTGGAGCTGCCCAGTGAGTTACTGGCTAAATCCAGCGTTGAATTGGAGGTACTGAACCTGGCCAGTCCCGGGACCCTGCTCCCCCTGGGCCACTGCATGCTGGGGCTCCACACCCCTGGGACTGGCCTGCAGCACTGGAAACAGATGCTAGATAATCCACGCAAACAAATTGCAATGTGGCATCCTCTATACACCTAAGAATACGGGTTAATATTCTGCAAAACATCACCTATACGCAATGTGTGGTTGGATTTTTATTACAGTACTCGATTGCTGTGTAAAAACATAATATTTAAGTAGATATAATGAGTGAACCCAGTTGTTATCATTTCTTAATATGAAACTATTTTCTCTGCAGTACTAATATTGTTACACAGTAGTTTAGAGTATTTTAATGTAAGCAGTGCTGCATTTACCTTTGTTGTTGTTAATGTGTCTTCAAATTACTCATTGCTATTTTAAACTGGTCCGGCTTGAAGCCATCCTCATCTCCTAACACTTGTCAGATATAAAATATGACTGAACAGCCCACTCAGTCAATACCATAGTGACTGATGGGAGAGAGAAGCAAACGGCTCATATCTGATATACTGCAGAGTGTAAAGCCTGGCTGGATCAGATCAGGAGAAAGGTTAAACTACTGTATCTAACCAGGTTTGGCAGAACAGATGTCCCTCATAACTCATCATAAATAAAAAATCACAACAAATATTAGGTTAAAACACTCTTTGTCAGATGAAGCCCTTATGTAATCCACAGGCAGTGTTTTTCTGAAAGCATCAGATAATACAGCATACAGAAGTCAGTCTACTCAGAACACTTAGAAAAACATTCGAATATAATTCATTTTTAAGTTTAATAGCAAACAGTGTGGTTTTCCTGCTATGAAGGCTTATGGATCCTCTTAGTCACACTGTCACAGCTGAAAAGATGGAGCCCTGCTCACTAACTGTAGATTGTGGATAGTACCTTTACAGCAGTAACACACTAAATAAATATACAGGGTCTCAATAGGGCAGCTTTACTGTTCTCAAGATGCATGTATACAGAAAAAAAATGTAAATGTACCACTGTCTTTTAATTTAAAAAATGTAAATATACTGTATATAAACAGCAGGATATGTATACTATATACCATATGTGTATTAGCAGGATGAAGTATCTCACCAGGTACTGCCAGGCTCCAGGAAAGTTACTAGGGGCAATTACTTTACCATCATTATACTCTTGAGTGTAATAGAGGATGATGCTCTCTACCATTATTGTACTTTTAAACATTTTAGATGAAAAAATTAAACTCATAGCTGGAATGAAAATTACTCAGTTTGGAGACCTATGAAAGCCTGTTTAAAAAAAAATAGTAATAATTAAAAAAGGTAATTGCGAATTTTATTTCACAGTTTGGACTTAGTTTCTTGCAATTCTGACTTTTTTTCTCAGAACTGCGAGAAACAAAATCTGAATTGTGAATAAAAACTATAAACTAAAAAAAGAGATATAAACTCAAAATTCTGAGAAAACAGTTGTGAGACATTAACTTTTGTGTTGCGATTCCTAGTATACATTTCACAGTTCTGAGTTTTTATTAAATCTCTCTGATATAAACTTGCAATTGTAAGTTAACATCAGTTCTGATCTTTTTTCTTGCAATTCTGTTATAAACTTGTAAGAATTGTAGGAAAATAATTTATTTATTAAACAAATGTATTCTGTGGCGAAAGCAGGCTTCACTCTTCAAGCTACAGTTCTATAGCTCAATGTTGTAAAATGCTGAAATTTTGTCTCATTAAAGAAGTTTGTCCCATGTAAAAGTATGGAATTTTTAACTTAAAAGTATGGACTTTAACCTAAGTTAGTATATGCTTCCTTCTTTCCAATTCCAAGTCAAATTGTAGCCAAACACAACCAAGCCTGATTTATTCCAAAAATGTATTTGTGTTTCACCATGAGTGCATATTCTAGAGGTGACATGCCAAATGCCACTAAAATCAAATATTGTGCATCTGTCTTGGAAGAAATGCATATTTTGTGCTATAATCAACAAAGTAGTCATGCAACCAAATGGCAAATCAAATCAATCAGCTGTAAGTGAATATTCAGCTAAGTCACACAAGATATTTGCTGAAGTATTTGTTGTGTATTTTAGTGTTAATCTGTTTTGTGTGACCTGATTACAATAAAATCTCCAGTTAGATCATAAATTATTCATCAGACATTTTCATTATTTTGACTTTAATATAATTAAATTAAAGGCATTGTTCAAAATTCTGTGCAATGTTTTAATTACTGATAATTCAGTTAATTATTTGATCACAAAAAGAAATGTTTATGTCAGATATGTTTAACTGTTTGGATAAATTTAAGCTTTAAATATATTTGTAGAGGTTCCTTGGGTAGCAATTAAAAGCAGTGAAATCCCCCATCTTATGTGTAAATACATTAGATAACAATTTTTAATCTCTATTTGTCCTTCACTTATGTTCAAATATTTACAGTGCAATGGTTATTGAATTTACATCATTGCTGTGCTTGATACTTTTCCAGAGAAGGATGACCAATGGAATGTTAATCACTGCAATCTGATCCATCTATATGACTTACTGCATAACACTCTCGATTTCATACTGACAGAAATGTATTTTTAATCCACAGATATGCTTGAAACAAATAGCCATGTGTTGGTGTGAAATAAATATTCCTTTTCTCAAAATGTGTTTGCTTAATGTCAGCGATTTGAAGGATCTAGTTATAGAATTGGTCAGACTTGATAAATGACAAGCAGATGAGCAATATAAGGAAGTGACAGATATCCAGACCAACAGCACTTCCCACAATCAGCAGCAAATGAACACACACTGAGAAATATATCAGAGAAAGACAGAGAGCAAGAATGGAAAACAAAATGGATCACAGCATATTAAAGTAATCTTTCTTTTGCCTTGTATTTCTCCCTCTAATCTTACATATAAATAGTGTCTTGTTGCATTAACAGGTGACATTAATGGGTTCTTTGTGGTTATTGGTGGGCACGACAGAGCACAGTACCTGGTCTTATTATAGTCTGTATAATCAGAATTATAGTCTGTATAATCAGTCCACTGTCTGTCTGCTCGGCAGCCTTGAAAATGGCACAGGATACCAGCAGTAACTGCAATGCATCACTAATGAGCTTCTTACATAATCCCACTGATAAAAAAACAAACAAACTCCCACCTGCTTGATATATTGCCCTGCCAGAGCTAAAAATTATTTTGCTGGCTCGCTCTTCCCAGAGCTGTGTGTGTGAATTAATGAGAGAAAACGCTACAAGTCACATGACAAATGTCTTTTGTCTGTTTCTGTCCTTATTTCAGAAGGACTGAGTGAAAAATTATGGCTTATCACTGACAACAGGCTTATTGATCAGGGTTGTGCTCTTCAAAACAGTGAGTTCTTCCGTTTAAATGAACTCACAAGTGAATTCACATAAATATATTTCGGATCATGTGAAACAGTGGAGAGAATGATCTGTGGAAATAATTTTCATCACTCTTTCCTAGTTATACACAGCACATAAAGTTCATTCAAATGTATGGAGAATAAAACATAATTCATTTAAATGTACTGAGAGAGAGCGAGAGAGAGAGAGAGCGAGAGAGAGAGAGAGAGGGAGAGAGAGAGAGAGCTCATTAAAGCTCTCATTATGGTTTTCTGTGTGAAAACTACAAAATTACAGCTCATTACTTCCTTTGCCCAGCATGGACAGCATTGAAAACACTGTCCTTATTCACACTGACCACAACACTGCTTTGAACAAAACAGTCTTCTTCCCGAAGAAACAACACATGAAATATAGATGGAGGGAAAAACTGCCCTAGAAAATGTTTCTTTCTGATGCTGAGCTGAGTGAAATTTTGCTGTCAGACAAAGCAGGGAGAGAAAAAGACACTGCATGGAGCAACCTGTAATGCTTTGTATCAACTCTTCTGTCTCGTTCTCTCCTCTTTGTGGCCTGTATAATATTGCTGAATTTCTGTGGTATCAGCAGGTACAAACAAAAACAGAGGTAGAGGAGCAGAACATCTTGAACACACACAAACACTCTTAAGTCACTACCATGTAAAAGTCAAAATCTAAAAGTCCTCTATGAAAATCTGGGATTCAAAAATCGAATTTAAACTTTGAATTAATAAGAAATGTCGTTGGATTTAGCAAAATTGTAATGAAATGTTATGTTGTAAAATTAACAATAATATTTAGGATTTTACAAAGTTAGTTCTGGTCCTCGAATTTCAGTTCAGCATTTGAGTGCTGATATACCAGCACTGGGATTTCTCACTGTTTCCATCACTCCGCTTGTCTGTATCTGTGTGTTCCTGACAGACTGTCAGTCTATCCATTAGTGGTGGGAATTTTTTCAGTGACTCTTTCTGCAGGTTACATTACGTTACATCAGGAAGTGGTGACAATCTTTATGAGTGAGTTATTGAAACATTCATTCAACCAATTCATTCAAAACCAATAAGTGTGCCAATGCATAGTATGTTTGTAATCAATAATCAATATCTAACCTGAGGAAAAATCTTTAATGTAATTTGTTTAGACCTAGAGCTATATTTAATTTTTGAAAGGAGTAAAAATGAAGCTGTGAGAGTTAGAAGTACAGTGCGTTCAATGGACTGTATTGTCATCTTTCGTAAAAAAACAATATATATAATATATATATACACTGTAAAAAATGATTGTGATTTTAACAGTAAAAGACTAAAAATGCTACAGTAAAAACCTGTTAACTGGTTAACAGTAAGTTTCCATACTATATTCGGTGAATAAATGTAATTACATTTAATGTAATTTTACAGTAAAATACTGTTAAAAATACGGTTTTTGGAAGTGAAAAAGAAAAAGTCATTGTATAATTTACAGTGACAAACTGTAAATTGACACTCCCAGAATTCCCTGCATGACACTTCATATTTGATGTTTTTTCTTAGTTTTTTTGTTATCAGTTGTGTACATTAGGGTTTAATCTTACATGTAATGTTAAATTAATGTTTATTGCATTATTTCAGTATCATGTGTCACCATGATGGGGTTTAGTGTTTGTGTGAATGACACTGTGCACCTTCTATATACAAGTATTGTCCTCAGCTTGTATAAAAGCTGTTTGTGATGAGCGTTGGTTCATCATGTGACTTTCTCATCACCACCAGTTTTTGGTGGTTATCAGTGCATTACAATGGTTCAAAACAGATATTAGCACTTCAATATTTTGGTTTATTAACATTACATCAGTTAATGAAATACGGTATTTTATTGTGAATTTCAAGAGGACAACAGGGTATAGACTTTTTCACTGGATGAAGTGTTATGGATTATGGACTGGTATTTTGGCCAGACGTTAAGCCTTAATGGTGGATTTGTTTTTACAAATATGCAGCTTTTTGCTTCACAAGATGTTAATTGATGAAGTGGAGTCACGTGTATTACTTGTGGATTATTGTGATGTTCTTATCAGCTGTTTGGACTCTCATTCTGGCGACACCCATTCACTGCAGAGGATCCATTGGTGAGCAAGTGATGTAATGTTAAATTTCTTCAAATGTTTCGATGAAGAAACATCTACATCTTGGATGGCCTGAGGGTGAGAAAATTTTGATTTTGGGCTGAACTATTCCTTTAATAATGTGTCCTTCACACAAGCATGCATGGACACAATCTTGATTCACAACACTATTGCAGCTCCATTCAGATGATAATGAACTCTGATTAACAAAATCAGGCCCTTTGCACACCCTTTTTCTCCTTCTTAAATGTACAGAAAGATATGAGAATGTGTTCTCTGTTTATTCAAGCCACCATAAAACCTGTGAATGAAGGTTGCTACATGTTTTACAAATCACAGCTTGAAGCGACCGGGTCGTGTGTGCGTGTGTTGTGTTGCATCCAGTCTGCCCTCTGAGCCTCTCCTGGGTTAGACTGATCCATGTTGCCACGGTGACGTGAGAAGGCTGAGTGATCGAGATCCTTTCTGCATTCATCAAGAGGACTGGCTGCTAATTTAGAAAGGAAGGACTGCTGAACAACATCAAGGTTTAGAAACATCAGTTCAGAGTCAGACCGGCATCTCCTCATCCTCAACAATCGACTCAAAACTAACAGACACAAATTGTGCAAGTCCTTAACAGTAACAATTCAACAATCAATTTTACCAGAGTAGAGAGATCAATAACTGGGACAAGGAGACAGGGATAAGAGGATAACAGGATATGGGGAAAGTAACATTGATCTTCAAGAAAACAAACTGATAGAATTACAATGCAGAGGCAAATAAGCGATTAGAGAAAAAGCTGCTTAACACATTCACTGTGACTGGATGTGTCTTCTGACACTATAAGCTGCTCTACTTTGATGGATATCATGGTCAAAAAAAAAACATTATATGTACTGTATGTATGTATGTATGTATTAGTACTGTCAAATCGATTAATCATGATTAATCGCATCCAAAATAAATGTTTGTGTTTACATAATATATGTGGTTGTACTGTGTATATTTATATGTATGTATATATGTGTATGTACACACACACACACACACACACACACACACACACATAAATATATTATATATATAGGTTCCCAAGTATGTTTAGAAATTACAAATAGCTTTGGGCATTGGACTGAACTGCACTTATATCAAGAGATCTAATACAGGTTTTTCTTTCTGTCAAAAACTTTGACAAAAACTTTTATTTCTGCACATCAGACAAAAGATGAACTCTCAAATCCATTTCCATTGTAAGTGCCATATAAGTGCCACTGCTAGCTACTAGCTGCTAGCTGCTGTGATTAGAGCCGGCCATTACAGCAGTCATGGTCACCTGGTGCATATTGGACACCTAGCTAGCCTTTACGAATCACACTGCAACATCTGTTTCAGGTAGCATAACAAAAGGAAAATTTTGCCCTTGGCACAAACTTGTTCAGGCATATTAGACTACTGTAACATATATTTCTGCAATATATACTTCTTGCATTAGCCTACTCTTCTGCTCAGGTCATCTATTTACAGAATTACATAACAAACAAGGACAGCTCACATAATCTCAAGGTCTATTACTGTCAGTTCACTTTCTTGAAATCTTTAAAATGCATATAGCATATGTTTGAAACTTTTGATACAAAAGTAGCAAATAGCAAAATAATCTGAAATTGCCTCTTTGACGTAGCAGTATTCTAAACTAACACTGTAACCTCAGCTAGACTGAAATACTGGGGAGTAGATGAAGGAAATAAATACCTGTGCTTTTTATTAAAATGAAAAAGACTTCGTATGTATGTATTTATTTATTATTTTAAAGGCTGCCCTAATGGCATTGCAAAAAGATATAGTTTAGATTCTGATAGGCTCTAGTGGCATGGAAAAGTTATTGTGCTGGTATATTGTGCATTTCTAAGGAAATTAATGTTATGCCAGTTAGAACTTGTAGAATTTAAAGCACAGGAGATCTAAGTAGTCTGCTATGTTTGCATTTGTACTGACACTATGGGCAAATTATGAATAGCCAGCATGAAACCATTTAAAGTACAAACACTACATCAGAATGTCGTGGTCTTTTATGCTTTAAAGTATACTTATACGCACCTAGTCTTTTTGTGAAAACGTCCAAAGGCTTTAGCCTTGTCCAAATACCCACACTTGTAGTCTTTGCACTTGATCACTTGACTACTTATATGACGTATTTCCTGTATTTGACCGAAGTCTTCAAGTGAGGATGAAGACCACAAGTGTGTGTCGAACTTTTCATTACCTGATGGGACACACTTGTAGTGTTGTAAAAATGCAAGTGTTTACATGGCTTTATTTTAATTTTAATCTTAAATACTTTGCATTTTAAAATCAACTTCTAAATGTCTGTTCAGTAGTCACTATAACATGACAATTTTAATTTGTGGTGCTTCTAATTAAGTGATAAAAAGCAGTTGCAAATGTTGTACAAAATAAATATCACCACAACTCATCTTTGCACCAATAAAACGTAAAAACAGTGTTTTCCTACCAAATTATATGTAATATCTAATTATTATATTAATATTTAACTTGCATTGGAAAGGTTTCCGTGACCTCTCGCGAGATCTCGGTAAAAAGTCTCACAATTTATTTCCAGAACATGATGCATGATGGGATACACTAAGCCTCGAATAGCGCTCCGGAGCAGTATTCGAGATAGTGTGGATTTAGTGTGCGTTAAGGGCACTGCGCTCTGGCGTTTTTAAGACCTGGGACAGTCTTGCGCACTTACCTCCTGTCGCGCGCACGCGCTCTCAAGTGGCCAAGACCGCAAGTGTGGGTATTTGGACAAGGGGGTGGTCTGTGCCTTGTGCCCTAGCTGTGTTGTGTTCCTCAGTGTAAAGCAGAGATGTCTCTAGCTCCACCTTGTGCTAGAAAGTTTGTCTGCATTTAGATTGTTTCTATCGTCTCTTTAAATATTAAAAGATTAAGACATTAAGTTTAATTTAAAATTGAAGATTAAACCGTAGCTCAGCAAAACCTCCTTAATGATCTGAAATAAGGGTTGGTTCTCCTAGTTCAGCGGTTAAAATACATAAACGACAAGCCAAGGAACATCTATATACCTGTATATACGACACTTTGTCAGCATATGCTAAAATCCTTTATAATATATTAATGAACATTTCTTTTAACATACATTCCAAACAAAAAATGACTTTCAGCTTTATTTGGTGAGGGTGAGAGCAGCGGTAGCTGTTTCTACGGGGAACCGTTTCTCTGTAACAGTCAGCTGCCTGACTTCCGGTCGATGCACCGTTGGCTGGAGAACGATAATTTTCCCGGAGTTTTGGCTGGATAAACAAGACCTTCGAGTGGCCAATGCGCAGAGGAAATATAGCCCTGAGTTGGTTGAAAATGTTTATGCTCATGCTTATGTTTTCAGATTAAATCAGTTACCTACTAGACGAACGCTGGTTTTTGGCACAATCTGTATCTATGAAGAAACTTTATAGATATACAACAAAAACAATATTTGCTGGTGATCTATAGGACATTGCGCGTTACTCCATAATGTTTTATGTCACTTATGAAAGATGGAATGCATTGGACAATAATATTGAACTTCGGATATATTTTGTAATCAGCTAGCGCTGCTCTCCCATAATACTTTCTAGTTTACAAACTGCACATTGCTTTATAAACTTACAAACAGAATTATCACATAAAAGGGTACCAAAGTCTTGAATTTACCACATTGTTATAAAAAAATTGTGCATGTACAATTTAGGAACTGCATTAAATTGTATTTCAACTAGCATTCATTTGTATTGGACCATTAATTTGTATTGTATCTAACCGTGACATTCACAGTACAAAAATTACCAGTAGTTAGTACCATTGTGGTTATTAATGTATAAAACCATAATAAATTAATATAGACTTTCCTTCAAACCATAAAAAAATGAGAAATCATAAGTAAAAAAGAGAGAACTCTTTTTGATAAATCTGAAAAAAAGCAAAAGAAAAGAAATGTAATAGAGGGAAAAATAGTTTAATGAAAACTTAACAGCCAAATAAACATTTATTTAGAATTAGTAGTGTTTGTTTTGTAAGTGCTGTCCATCTATCCTTACATTTAATTTAATGATGTCTCGTTTTTATCACTTAATTCTTAATTCTTGAGCGACAGACAAAGTGAAAGTGTTAAAGTACCACCTTGTCTAATTGTCATGTGTTTTTATCTAGTGGCTACAGGCATTGGAAGGGATAAAGACTCTGGGAACATGAGAGACTCCATTCACAGTGTGCTGAGATCAATACCACGAGGGCTGACCCTGGGTCCTTCTCTGGCCGAAGATGGACAGCTGGGTCTGTGGTGTGTTGGGTGCCTGCTAGAGAAAGGCACTCTGCTAGGTCTGGAGGAACCTGACAGAATAATCAGGAAGGAAAAGGCTGAGGTATGCAGACCAGTGTGTTTCAAATTTCATTCTGCACCATACAGCTGAAACAAAGGTTTGTTTGTTTAGTACAGGGGTCACCAAACTCAGTCCTGGAGGGCCGGTGTACTGCAGAGTTTTGCTCCAACCCTAATCAAACACACCTGAACCAGCTAATCAAGGTTTTTCTAGGTATACTTCCAGACAGGTGTGTTGAGGCAAGTTGGAGCTAAACTCTGCAGGACACCGGCCCTCTAGGACAGAGTTTGGTGACCCCTGGTTTAGTACCACTACAGCAAATGTGCTTCTAGGCAATAGCAGCCTTTACATTTACTTCTCACCTGATATTGCAAGTACTGTATGTCATTACTACGTTCAATTGGCTCCACAAGAGCAGTTTTAGCATTACATAAGTTGTTGCTGTTTTTAACTGTTTGACTAAGTAATAGCCCCAAGTAAGAAGCAAATGTTCTTATTATCCAGGGGTTGCAACATGCATGCCATAATGTGTTCAAATGTGAAATCTCAGATGAAATCTACTGGATGAGGTAAGTTTACCCAGAATTCATTTATTATTATATTTAGTACAATTACTAAGTTGCATATCAAGACATCACAGAATCAGACTTGTTTAATTGCCTCCACAGGTTTGCCTGCAGCACTCAAAATGAGGAAGAGAGCAATGTCAGTGTGCTCGAGGTGGATGAAAAATTAGGCCTCAAGGTCTGTAGGGACATTCAGCCAGGAACAGAACTGCTCCTCTGGAAAGATCAACAAAAAGCCCCTCTTGAAAAAGAAGTACTGCAAGTAAAAGCCTGTGAAATTAGTAGTACACCAAATAGAGAACAAGATGATGCTTTAGAGGCCATCGCTTTAGATCACCTCTCAGGCTGTGCAGGTGAGTTTATACATAATATTTGCGCTATGTAAGAGGTCCATGATATAATGTTTTTCTTATGAAATGTGGAAACTTTTGTATTCTAACAGATCCTGTTCAAAGTGTCACACAAGAGGATACAAAACCTCCGATCAAGGAGAAAAATCTTGTGCAGGAGTCTAGAGCCTGTGATTCCAGTGTCCTGGAGCAGAATGGGGTGGATGAGGCACATGGGGAGAGTGAAGCTGAGCAGAGCGAGGAGCGTCCTGCTAGAGAAGAGATTCCGAGCATTAGTATGAGTACATCACAAGCCCAGAGTTCATCAGAACATCTGAAGCCAGAAAGAAGCCTGAGAGCTAGCTCTCGTCTTGCCGCTAAACCTCGAAAAGTGCACTCGTCAACCATGCATATCTACAAACGACAAGAATCAAAAAACAGGTCAGACCTAAGCAGCAAGAAGAAGCTCTCGGAAAACAAAGACAACACAATGCAGACGTTGTATACTAATGAGGATTCCAGCGCAGAGCAAACTGAGCAGGATTTTCCTCACTTTATTATCCGAGAGAGGAAGTACAAATGCGACGAGTGTGACAAAAGCTTCTTTCAGTTGTGCCATCTGAAGAAACACAAATTCACACATCAGAATCAGAAGCCTTACACGTGCACAGAGTGTGGTAAAACATACAGTTCGCAGGAGAGCTTCCAAGCCCACCTGCTGATGCATCGCGGTCAGAGGCCTTTTCAATGCCAGCACTGTGACAAAAGCTACGGCTTGAAACGGGACCTCAAGGAGCACCAGGTTCTTCACTCAGGCGAGAAACCGTTTGTCTGTGACATCTGTGGAAAAGCTTTCGCTCGCCGGCCCTCGCTACGTGTCCACAGGGAAGTCCATCGGACAAAAGAGCCGGACTACCAGGCTCCCAAAGTCAAGTGTCCAGAGTGCAATAAAGAACTGGCCAATTCTGGTTCTTTGAGGAACCACATGCGTCTACACACCGGAGAACGGCCGTACGTCTGCCAGCACTGCGACAAGAGCTTTCGCCAACGTGGCAATCTGCTGGGACACATGCGCATCCACACGGGAGAGAAACCCTACCAGTGCGACCATTGCGAGCTGCGCTTTTCCCAAGTGCCTGAACTGCGCCGGCATCTGATTTCACACACGGGTGAGGTGTATTTGTGTCCTGTGTGTGGTAAGGCTCTTCGGGACCCTCACACACTGCGGGCCCACGAACGGCTGCATACGGGAGACAGGCCCTATAGATGCGAACAATGTGGGAAAGGGTACACGATGGCAACCAAGCTAAGGCGCCACATGAAGTCTCACCTGGGGGAGAAGCCACATGTTTGCCAGGTGTGCGGAGCCAAATACACAATGATGCAGAGTCTGCAGCGGCATCTGCAGTCGCACCAACATCACTCAGACTCTGGTCATGCATTACCGACACGGGGTCGACCCAAAAGTTCAGGCCAGAAAGCAGAAGGTGAGCAGGACAGGACAAACTGCAGTAATTTGGAGGAGGGACAGGCTGTGGCGTACGTTCAAGCCTCAGAGGATTTCACTATGGTGTCTCACCCAGAAGGTGCCATTTTGGACTCTGGATCGTACCAATGTGGCACAATTGTTTTGAAAAAAGGAGCAGAAAATGGGCTTGAACGCATTGAGATCAGTGAGGATATCATTGAGATTATTGTCTCAGATGAAAATACCAAGTGTATAGTAGTGCAAGAACAGCCTTCTAAGTATATAGAGCTTCAGGACCAAGAAGCTAATGCTCAATGCCTAGTTGTGCAGGAAGCACATGATGCCAGCAGTGGCTGTATTTTAGTTCCAGAACATGTTGCTAATAATTGTTTGGTCATTTTACAAGGTCAGGATGGTCTAGGTTCAGTGGCAGAGACTGTAGAAATAGAGACAGGGCTGTGACCATGAAGTGTTTCCATTTCACATGTAGTCTCTTCATATTATGTCTCACACCGAAGGACAAACAACCTTTGTGAAATAAATGTATAAGCTCTGTTGAATTTAAGGCTTGCTGTTCTTTGATTTTTAGGAGGGTTTGTGGCACGTATCAGTAAATATTGACTCCTGTGCGCAGTGGACCTTGTTTCATCACTGTTTATACAGACATTGTACAAGTACATCAGCAAAACACTGACACAAATACAAGAAGTTCATGATATATCTGTTGTATTGAAGTTGAAAATGATCACGTCACTTATTAACAGTTAAATTTAAATGCTATGTTTGTACTTTTTACATAAAGTACATACCGATTACTGATAAATGAAAGGATAAGCAGAGCACTAACAGAGCTCTTCAGCTACATATAATTTTATGATGAAAGCTATTTCTGATGACATGTAACAAAAATGCATCTACATTTAAATAATAAAATATATTTAAACAAAAAAGCACTGTGTGAAATATTTAAACAGACTTGTAAGATTTTTTTGTAGACTTCTTTTGTTATGAATATTAGAATTTGTATAGTATGTCCTCACGCATTAATTCACATAGCTTTGGAGATATGAAGCGTATCATCTTGTTTTCATTCAATATATCTGTGATTCATGTTCCTCAGAAAGCAAAGAATGTTCCACATTGATATAAGGGTGATCCAATACAGAAGAGTGGCTTTTTTTGAGTGAAAAGAGTTCAGACACTTTGTTCTCTTTGAACTTTGGTAGTTCAATATTAACTTGGTAAATCCAGCTGTGGGCTTTCTGACTGAGTGGGCGATAAGATTTGATGAGATGCTCCAAGTTTTTTCAGGATTACAGGCTCAGTCATACTCAAGAATGGGAGCAAAACCAGCAACTCTCCTACTATCCCTACTTCTTGGACAAGTTCTCCAACTCGCATTGTGTCATAATGGTAAGCATTAACCGAGATTTAGGCTAAGAATAAAATTATTATGTGATGATTCTACATGTAAGTCTAAATGTTTTTGGAGAAATATTGACTTTTGTGCCTCAGTGTTCATTGACAATAAGGAAGCCTCTCAGATCATTCGGGCAAAGAGGGCTAACACTGTTTTTGAGGAGTTAAAACCAGGGAATCTGGAGAGAGAGTGTGTGGAAGAGATTTGTGATCATGAGGAAGCTCGAGAAGTATTCGAGAGGGTTGATAAAACGGTGAGCAATGCCCTTGTGGACAGATTAGCCGCAGTTGAAAATAAATGGAAATGTTTAAATGTATAACTTTTTTTTTAATGGTATGTCTTTATGGAATTACAGATATTTTATGTGTGGTATAATTCATTTTTATCTAATATTTTATATTATATATATTTTTTTTTTTTTCTACCATTTCCTCACAGGAGATTTTTTGGCCGAAATATTTGGGTAAGAATATATATATCACATCATGGAAAGTTTCAGTGTAAACAGTGACAACATTTTGTGTAAATAGTTTCTATTGAACCAGGGACAAAGTGCATTTTCACTGACCTTTCCCTGCTCAATTTACAAATTAAAAAGATTAGTATCAGGTTAAAACATTAGCAATTATAAACATACCTTAAGAATGACAGCTTGTGAACAAATATCATTGATGGAAGTGGCAATCCTTTATTTTTGAGCTATTTTTGAATATTAACTGTTTATAACTTTACAAAATTGTTCTGATTCTGCTGACCTGGCACCTCTGTTAGTTTTGTTCCAAGATGTTGTTTTTTTTAATCTTTTTTTCCACAGTGTGTGAGGGAACAAAATTATCCAGAACACCACCAAATATCAACAGTTTGAGAGTATGTGTGCAAACAGAGGGTAAGGGTAATGTATACTTACATAACACAGAATATGTTTGTAAAACTAAAATGAGTCCTTCTCGTAACACAAAGACATATTTGGTAAAAGCTTTAGTTTCTATGTTGCAAAATAACCCTATAAGTTGGATGTGTGATTAACAGGAGACTGTTACATTAATATCGGTGAAAACTACGGTGGTACTGTGTCTGTCACTAAGTCTGGAAAGTCATGCCAGTACTGGAAAAGCAACTTCCCCCACAGGATTCAGTATGTACTTCTGCTGTTTTTGTTGTTCTTGTGTTGAACCACCTTTAATCTTTTTATGTTGATTGAATAGAAAACACAAATGCTTTCAGTAAAGAAAAGGTTGTTTTGTTTTCATGTATTTGGCTTTACAAGCCTTCAGTGATGTTGAAGCAGCTCTTCTGTCTTATGACCGTCTTGTACCCCCTAGCGAATTAAATGTGACACAGCTGAAGCTACCGGAGAACTTTTGCAGAAACCCAGATAAGAGCATTGAAGGCCCTTGGTGTTTTACAAGAGACCCAACAGTCAGGAGGGAGTCCTGCAGAGTGCCAAAATGCGGTAGAGAAATCACTAAAACATTACAGTAAAATGTCCTGTGGTGCAATAACTAAAGCACTGTGCTGGCAACCAGAAAGTTGAGCCATCACCGTTGTGTTGCTGAACCAGGTTGCTCAGAGGAAATTGTTGCAGTAGTAAGTGTACTGGATGTAGTTTTGGATCTGCTAAATGACTGCTGACTTACTAAAACATGCATATTACAATATTTGATAGCAACTGACACATATTTGTGCCCTGTGTTTATGGCACATTTTATGCTTCAGTGTAAATACATAAAAACAGTTTCTACATGTCCATTCCATCATTTATGCTGGCCCACCTGCCCTGATCATCTCACTCTTTCCTCCTCAGGTGAGACTGTTGTTGCCCCTCCTCGACCACCTACTGTGAAACCTGAAGAGCGTTACCTGAAGACTGAAGTCTGTCTGGATGGAAATGGGGAGACCTACACGGGGGATTTGTCTGTGACTCTGGGGGGTCGCACATGCCTGCAGTGGACCGCAGCAGAAGTGCAGGCCTTAACAAAGGGGAAAGAGTTGCTGCCTCAAGTTCAGCTGGTGAAGAACCACTGCAGAAACCCAGATGGAGATATGGAGGGTCCCTGGTGCTATGTAAAGGGAGCAGGCGGAAACATTACCATTGATTACTGTGACTTGGAGATGTGCGGTGAGTGAACAGTATTGCCTTCTACAAAAACACACATACATTAAAGGGATTTTGTCATCGTTTACTCATGTTGTTAGAAAACTGTATGAATGTCTTTCTTCTGTTGAACGCAAAAGAATACATTTTTCAAAATATCTTCTTCTTTGGAACTGTACGACAGAATTTTCATTTTTGGGTGAACTATCCCTTCAACAACAAAAATATTCATTTCTTCCCTTGAACCTTGGAGATTCATTGAAAGTGACATCTGGGCCAAAGTTTTTAAATTAGGATTAAATGTCATTTTCAAATGTTTAGGAAGCCTAAGTGCATTAGCCATAAATTATAAACACACCACTAAGCCAACACTGAACATCATTGGGTCTTTGTCATTCACCCTCAGATGCCCCTTTGGACAAGTTTGTCGAGGAATCAGATGGTAGAGAGAGAGCAACTCTCGGAGACAAAAGGAAAGCTTTCTTTAATCTCCGTAGTTTTGGCAATGGAGAGCAAGGTAAGAGTCTGATACCTTCCCCATCTGTTTTGTGGATGTTATCACTAGAAGTTTGAGTTCTTCTATAATCAACTGAAAATTAAGATGATTAAGCTGTCTTTTGTCAGAGTGTGGAGTGCGCCCCTTGTTTGAGAAGATCAACAAAGAAGATAAGAACGAGAAGGAGCTACTAATGTCATACTCTGGAACCAGAATAGTGGGAGGAGAGGAGGCTGAAGTGGCCAGTGCTCCATGGTAAATACAGGGGCTGCTTTTAAACATCTTGGCATTATTGATCATCTCGACAGCTAATGCTGCACTTTGTATGATGTGTTTGTTGTGATTTGCAGGCAGGTGATGCTGTATAAGCGTAGTCCTCAGGAGCTGCTGTGTGGAGCCAGTCTGATCAGTGATGAATGGATTCTCACTGCCGCCCACTGCATTCTCTACCCACCGTGGAACAAGAACTTCACAATCAATGATATTATCGTCCGCCTGGGAAAACACTCTCGTACCAAGTGAGGTCTTTAAAAAATTCTAGAAAACCTCTATATATTTATTTTCACTGGACTTTTCACGAATACATACTTTATTTATGCCAAGTCATTTAGAAACATCAGTTTACAGAAGGTTAAGCTGTTTTAAACCCTTTCCTGTGTCTCTCTGAGTCAGGTATGAGAGGGGCACTGAGAAGATTGTGGCCATTGATGAAATCATTGTCCACCCTAAATATAACTGGAAGGAAAACCTGAACCGAGACATTGCTCTTTTGCACATGAAGAAACCTGTTACCTTTACGACTGAGATCCACCCTGTTTGTCTGCCCACCAAGAACATTGCAAAGAAGTAAGAAAATACAGTAGTTTAATATAGATATATATTTACAATGAGACAGATGTAGCGTCAGATATATTGTTCCATACTGTATATACAAGTGAAAAGATTATTGGAAAAGAAAATCATGTAGGGCAGGGACTTGGTTCTACTCATCGGTTGTTGATTGGATGGAGGTAGATGAATGCAAGTTTGATCAAGTTTGTAAGAAACAGGTGGAGTTTCAGCATACTAAACAATTTGAGAAGTCTGATGAATCATGGATGAATCATTCACAATAAGATTAATAACATGCATTTATTTTTAATCCGATTTTGAAACTTCACACCATAGTGATGCTAACCCCTTGAACCCCCTTTAAGCATTTTAGCATAACTTTAGAACAAACTGACAGTATACATATAGCTGTAATTGACCGATTTTCTCTCTGAAGTTTGATGTTTGCAGGTTACAAGGGCCGTGTGACTGGCTGGGGGAACCTGAGGGAATCGTGGACCTCAAACCCAACCAATCTTCCATCAGTGCTGCAACAGATTCACTTGCCCATTGTGGATCAGAGCATGTGCCGCAATTCCACCTCGGTCATCATCACTGACAACATGTTCTGTGCTGGTAATATACTTCATATTCTTCATGGTTTTTAGACCCTAGACAATTCATTTGCTGAGAGCTTGTGTGATGCTTTTGCACTCAGGTGTCACAACAAGGTCATCTTTTGTTTTATAGGTTACCAGCCAGATGATACAAAAAGAGGTGACGCTTGTGAAGGAGACAGTGGCGGGCCGTTTGTGATGAAGGTATAATGTTTATGCTTTTCTCTCCTCAAACAAGTTTGACTTATCAGTGTCCTATAAAGCTCTGTTTGTTGGACTCACATCTCTATATTTGAACATCTTGTCCTTTAAAACCCATTACTGCCCACAGAGTCCTACAGATAAACGCTGGTATCAGACTGGCATTGTGTCGTGGGGTGAGGGCTGTGACCGCGATGGCAAATATGGATTCTACACACACTTATTCCGTATGCGTCGCTGGATGAAAAAAGTCATTGACAAAACAGGCTCAGCAGATGAGGAGTGATCTTCCAAGCTGGAAGAACATATTTGCCACACAATAAATGAACACTTTGGTCAAATGTGATCAAACCTGCAAATGGATAAATAAATCTGAATTCTTTGTATGTTGATACCAGTGTGTGAGCATGGTGTTTCTTTCTGTGTTTTGAAGGTGAGAATGGGCAGGTGTCTTGTTTATAATGAAACACATGTAATTCTGGTTTAATTAAATTAAATTAAATGCCAGGTTCCTGCCATACAGAAATAGAGAAGGAACAGTGACTTGAATGATAACAGTTTTGAGGGTGATTACAACACACACCAAAGATGCTCTTATTTTTTCACAGCTATCAAATCCACTGTATTTTGCGGAGATGCTTTGAAAGAAGAAGAAAAATGTGCAATAGGTGAGACACTGCAGGTGAATAGGGTAAAAAAAAAACTAATAGTTATCGCCTTGCCCAGTTGATTGATTACATTGATAATTTCAAACATTTTTTGCATTACAAGTTTTCTAAAATGTTAGGTTTAACTATGCAAATGAGTCATTATTTAATGAAGTATGTGCTAATTTGCATACATTTCTAGTACAAAAAAATCTAAAAACTGGATGATGTCAGTTTCAAAGTTCTTTTACATATTAGAGTCAAAAGATTTTACAGAGGGAATTTTGGGTATCTCATTTTTGTCACTCCATAATTCAGAAAATGCTTAGAATGGACAGAAAACACTATATTTTTTCACAATTTTTGGGGGAATAAAATGCTGTATATAATCAAGCAAATTATATATGAACGAATCCCTCTGTAAAAACCTTCAGGATATAGACAGGAATAAAAATGTAAAGTTTGGTGTGTGTAAGTGCTACTGAAGTGGAGATTTATGGCTCAGTGTAGGAGAAAAAACTTTTTGAGAAAACGGACTTTAAAAATATGAATTGTAATTGAAATCTATTGAAACAAATAGATAACGTGCTATAAAAGAAACACTTAACAGTGTCTTTTGGATGTTTTCTTTCCACTTGTCTTAAAAAACACTATGAAACACCCAAAAGCCCAAAATCTCAAACTTGACAGGTGCGTGAAAAAAAACTGCGTTTTTGCCTGCAGTGTCTCCCCTTAAAAGCCATAAAGTTTCCTATTAGTAAATTTACTAATAGAGTAAAATGGGAATGCAGACAAAATTATTAAGATTAATTCAATAAAATAGTTTTTCATCTTCCAAGATCATTTAGGATGCCGTGCAACTGATTACTGAACGCTCTCATCTATGAATTTATTTCACACCAAAATGTCATGCAATGCTACAATAAATGTAAAGCAGTTTCAGGGCAATCGCCTCAGCTGAACAGACTTAAATCAAACTCATGTAAACTAATACATTTCTTATAAGGTTAAATGTAACTGTAATTCAATAATGGTGTTGCACAGATTCAATGGTCCCAGAATGAAGGAGTGTTGACATAGAGGGAGACTTCTAACATTTATGGCTCTTGTTCTGTTCAACACATTATGATAAAAGAGACCTGACTGAACCCACGTTTGCTTTAGACAATTAGATCTTAATATGTGGCCCATTTTACCTGTTGTTCAACGATTATAACAACAACAACAACAACACATTCTTGGGGGTGTGGTCATACGTCTCCTCGGGCATCCGGGCCGTTTACACTGAACTACACGGATCGCAAACCGGAAGTGCCGCATGAAATTTGAGTTGTGAAGACTTCTATAGGGAGCGCTGAAAATTAGGTAAATTTATTTCTCCATATTTGATTCATAACATCTGTAGTTTTTTGCTCAGCGTTTTGTTCTCTGATCCGCATAAGCCTCTAGTCATTCGGCAGGGCGACACTTGTTAGAATTTCCGTTGTGTTGAGTCAAGATGAAACAGGTTTGCAGCTAGTTAGCTTAGCAGACTGTCGAATGATCATAACGAGCAAATATGTGCGGCATTTGGCTTTTTGCTTGAACGCCATCACTGAGACCTAAACTGTTGCGTTTTATTTAAATCACATGCCGACATGTTGACTGTTCTTGCTGGTTAGACGCGCGATTGCACGTCCAGATGTTGCGTTTCCCTAGAAACGCTGACACTATCTGTCCTGATCGTCTAGAGTCTAGACGTGTAACTACATCACACGATCAAAAAGAGAGTAAACGTTTGTCATTTTACTAAAATACTCTGAAAGTTGGAAGAACATGATCGGTTATGTTGTCTGACAGAAGATTACTGACCTGCCACAGATAAATCGCACATAGACTAACGTTACCATCTTTATGGGCAGAAATCAAGCTCCAAGCCCTGATCCCAAATGTCGATTGTTTTTCCTGTAATATTGTTCATGAGATAAGTAATAGTAAAATCTTGGCTGTACCATGGTTGTTTGTACATGGAGGTACCAGTACCTGTTTAACAAAAAAGGGGTTTTGGGTTGTTGACAGACATGCACTGCAGTGTAACATGGTATACTTCATCTAAAACTATTTTAAACAGCCATTCGTTCTTATATTATTATTATTGTGCATGCAATTTTTATGACCTCACATTAATTGAGAGACGTACATGGAACATTTATACTTTCAAAAAACAATTTGTCTCACCGGCAGGGCCATTTAGAATGAACTAGTGAAGGCAATCCTTCATATATCCATCCTACCCTCACAATTTATTAATTACCTTAATAAATTTCTACCTTAACGCAAATGACCTTATCACAGCTAATCTACCAGTTTGCTAATGCGATCATCTGAGACGTGCAGAGATCATTTGTTATGTTTTTCTCTCCCTTGAATCTATGTGTGGATGGTGACACTGCAGAAAGATTAGCAGAATCACATGATGCTATTAAGCTCTAGACCTCACACTCAGTTTTGCTTTCGTCTGATTCATTCTGCAGATTATTCTGTGGCATCTCACTGTGTTTGTCAGCTGAGCTCATCTGAACCATCTGGCTCTACTTGAAACAGAACTGATAATTATCACATTTGCATTTTTTTTGCAGATGTCTAGTAACTTATGACTGAGGAACGTTACAGCAATATGGAGCTGGTTTTAGCGATGTCTGGCACTCAGTATTACTGACCAGCCACAGATGAACTACCATGAGAATGAGCAGAAATCAAGCACAGATCCCAATATTTTTTTCCTGTAGTATTGTTCATAAGATTATAAATTATAGTGAAATCTTGATTGTATGTAGTTTGTTAATAATTATAAGCTCATTAGTACATGAGAAAAGCACTAGCTATTGATTTTATTCTGGCAGTTATTGCTCTATATTGTGGTCTTTATATTTTAGAAAGTGTAGTTGATTTTGGAGGTGTGGAGGTTTTGGGGCTTCTTCTTTAGGTCTCTTGTTTTTAAGCTCTCTTTAGGGTCTTTGTTTCTGTCTGAAGTGCTGGTTGATTCACTGAGTGCAGCCTTGAAGCACAACTGTGAAAGAGGCGCATTGTTTTTGCTGATGATCTTTCGAACTGGCTAATGAATTAGATGGCACTGTAGAGTGGGACAGGACTGATTTTGGACGGTGCTGTTTGGTTAGAACCAAAAGATGTACGATCAAGTATAGACATCAACGATAGTCCAACTAGTAACCTAAGAATTGTGAAAGCTTCTTTATATGGTTTCTTTGACTATAAGCAATCTATAGCAAGATTGCTGTCAGTATTTACAACAAGGCTAGATAACTGAGATGCTCTTTAATCAGAGCGACAGATTAATGACCCGGGTTACATCACCTGAAGACTGTTCTAATGTTATCACATTAGTTAGAGATAGCAGAATAGAGGCTGTCACAGATGTTAGTAAATGTGAAACTGGCTCTTCAAGGGTTGAGGATATAAATAGGAGCAAAGGGTAAAACCTAGAATTGTTGTCAGTATACGGCTGGACGGACTCATCGCCGTGTGGCACCAAAGCGAGGGACTGTCACAGCAGATCACTGTCTGAGCCCTACTGATGCCTGCACTAGTAGCCCTGTGACTACACACAGATTAAAAAATATAGCACATTCACAGTGCCACAATGTTTTAATACTAAAAGAATGTAATTATAACATAAGAAATAATAATATTATTAAGAATTTAGTTCCGCAAATCTTGACCCTGCCGACATGAACAACTAACACTAGCATGCTGAGAAGATTGATTGTGATCATTATGGTTGTGGCAAATAAAAACATTTGATGATGAAATGAAATCTACGGGCAAGCTTTCAAATGGATGCGCTGTGTACTGTTTTAGAAAGAACAAATGGTATTAATTGTTGGGGGTAGTTTGCTTACATGGCAGAGCAGCTAGTGGTTATGTGATCTGGAAATGAATAATTTTTCAATCATGATTTTTTTAAATGGACACAATTTGCTAATTTAACAATAAAATATAATGCAACAGTTTACCTGTTCTTTTGAATGTGATATTGTTGCAATGAAGAAGTTAAGTTTTTATTATTTTTTTTTTGAGTTTTGTGAGTAGGGTTGGGCATCGTTCAAAAAGTTTCAATACCGATACCTTGACTACCCTGATCTTTTCTGAAACGCAGTGGAAACGCCAGTATGCACAAGGATCATTTTCATTTTAAAACGCCATTTTTAAAAATGCACTAGTGTACACGCAGCCTTACATCTATTAAACAGTTCTCATGGGGGGCAGATTAATAGTTAGCAAGATTGAGTTATGAAAACAAACTCAAACGACTTGTTCAGCATTTGACATTGTGGTCAGTCACTGAACATGGAAGTGTGCCCGTGTGCAAATGCTGCATTTACCCAGGCTTATGCAGGACAGACAGGAACCTAGTGTGAAGGCAGCTGAGCTTTCACAGATCTCGGTATAACATTGTGTGGTATTGTAACGTGCTGTTCTGTGTCTAACCTTTGTGTGTGAATTGTGTTGTCTAAGAGGACCATCATGTCCTCTGACCTGCTGGTGGACCTTCAGGATGATCTGGGAGGAGATGACTCTCCTAGCGCTGCCCTGGACCAGCTCAAACTGGTACAGGACAAACAGTGGCCACCAGATGACCCTTTTAGCCTGAGCAAATCCGGTGAGTGCATGGTGGTGGGAATTGTGCGTGTTTGTGTGTCATACAGGATAATAAGAATTTTAAAATTTAGTTTCATATACTGATCTTTTCAAAGAATAAACCAGTGTAAGAAAAAGGAAGTAATTGTCTTTTACTTTTGGCCTTAAATTTTATGACAGTCAACCATTGTTTACCAATACCATGAAAATGTATTCGTCAAAAAAATAAAATAAAAATACAGTAGAAATTAAAACCAAATTCTTGTTTGGTTTTTGTTGTAATTCCAAGTATAGGTCACCCCAAAATGAATGTTTAGTGTTTAACACGTTGAAGATTAGCAGGCTGACAATTTATATCCTCACAAAAGCCAGTGTACTGAATTAATTCATTCCATTTGCATCCATAAAAAAAAGAAAAGTCAGAACGGTTCAGAAAAAGTGGCTTCCTTTCCTAGGGGCTTAGGTCACACACTGGATGAGAAGCAGGTATGGCACACCGGATGCGTCATTCTGTACTCTTGTTCTCAAGTTTATGGCAGCAGTCCAAAGCAGTGAACACAATCACTAGTATACATGCAAAAATTACTTTTCAAGAATGAACAAAGTATGTGATACCACGGCTGATTTTACTCGCATTTGTTGGGTTGGTGGTTGTTAATTTCAAATCCTGATCATCTGGTTGAGCTAGCAAAGTGCCAAGTGGGATCTGAGAGGCTGACTTTCCTCTATCACTCTATAGCCATATACTCTATAGCTTGTGTTTGGGATATTTTATGATCGTTTTAGTTACATGTTTTTTTATTTTTGTTTGAAATGTAGCATTCATTATAGTCTTTCCTGCAGCGTCAGATATTAAAAGCCTTGGCGGCACATCACATCTGCCCTGGGATGACCCCTTCTATGACATTGCCAGACATCAGATTGTGGAGGTTGCAGGTGAGGTATTATGAAATGCACAAGCTTCACCAGCTAGCGTTAATTGTAATTCTAAAATCTCCTGATCTTTCTCTTTCTTTTTAGGTGATGATAACTTTGGTCGGAAGGTCATTGTTTTTAATGCTTGCCGCATGCCTCCCCAACATCAGCTGGATCATCATAAACTTCTCATGTAGGCATCGCTGCTCTACTTCATTTATGTGGTTCATTAGATGTGCTCAATACACTGTGTCGCCTGATAATTAAAGGGGTCATATGACGTTGCTAAAAAGAACATTATTTTGTGTATTTGGTGTAATGAAATGTGTTTATGCAGTTTAAAGTTAAAAAAACACATTATTTTCCACATACTGTACGTTATTGTTGCTCCTCTATGCCCCGCCTTTCTGAAAAGCGTCGATTTTTACAAAGCTCATCGGTCTGAAAAAGCGAGGTGTGCTGTGATTGGCCAGCTATCCAGTGTGTTGTGATTGGCCGAATACCTCAAGCGTGTGACGGAAATGTTACGCCCCTTACCAGGTTCACGAAACTTTCCTCCGTAAAATGCGCTGCACACACTCGAATATTTGGGTTGTACTGTTCTGGAACAGTGTTGTAAATAAAACTTAACCACTAATTTCTAGTTTTTCTCTCTTTTCAAAGGCAAAACAAAGTAGTTTGGCTTTCGCAACGAAACACACAGCATCTCCACGATATGGTGGCGGCAACAATACTACAGCGAGAATCAAAGTTACGCCTTCTTTCTTTGCGTGAACATTTGGGCGGTGTTATGCAAATCTTCCCACACAGTGACGTAGACATGTGGGGGCGTGTTAGAACGAGCCGTTTTAGGTAGGCGTGGCTGATGTTCACTTTTATAAAGAATATCTCTTTGGGTTTGAGACTTTAATCTTTGCGACTTACAGATCTTCTGTATGCACGAACAGCTTGTATCACTCCAAAGACAAAGGAAAACATGAAATCGCATCATATGACCCCTTTAATATTTCTGCATTAACTTGTCCAGGCTGTCCTATGTAGATGATCACAAGACACTCTAAAGATCAAGGTCAAGTGCAGGGAACAAGAGTACAGGGAAAACATTTATAAGGATCCAAGGAGAGAAGTTGTCCATAGAGACAGAAAGAGAAGATATATCAGCGCTTTTGATATATCAACTGATGTTTTCTGTTTGTTTGTGCAGTTAATTTGGTTAATAATAATATATTTAGATTTTAATTGATATGTTGTACATATATATTTTTTTCAGTTCAATGTTAAAATATACAAGCTTATGTCGATTTTAGAATACTGTTTTTATTTTTATTTTTTTATCCTGGTGTGACATTCAAAATAATAATCGGATAAAATAATCAGAGTTTGTTGGAAATGTTGTCAAAAGTTTTTTAAAATTATAACGTGATTTTGTTCACCACATTGATACTTAATCTGAAACTTTATTTCAATGAAATAATTATTGAAAATAAGTATTTTACATTTTTATGTAAATGTATGATACACCATATGTCACATAATTTGAAGATTTCAGGGATTAACTGTCAGTTCTTCCAAGATTAAAGTTAGCTTAAAATGCCAAAATGTATATTCCCATGAGAAATGTATTTAGGACGATTCATGAGGTTTTCCTTTCTTCATTTTTTGGTTAACAGTCAACCACTCATATGCTGAGTTATAAATTAATCATGTGTTCAATGGGCCAAAGCACCATAAGACAATGTTCAAAGACAATGAAGTTTTTAATGAAGTGAAATCAAGACTTAGTTCAGTTCCCTATTGGGAACTTCAGGAGTTGTCTGAGAACAGAATGGTTTGTGTAATGAAATCTAGAGCAAATGTCAGACTCTGAAGATTATAAATAAAACCTGAAGTTTCAGTAATTGACAGCTGATTCACAAATATGCTAATAAGTGCAGATGTGCCTTCTGTTTGTTTTAGTGTCTAATATGAACTCAAACTCGTGGTAAAAAAAAGACAACTTTTGATTTTGTGTGTGCATTTATTGATATTTGTGTGCAGGTATTTGAAGCAGACTCTTGATAAGTATGTGGAGAGTGATTATACCCTCATCTACTTCCATCATGGTCTGACCAGCGAGAACAAGCCCTCTCTAAGCTGGCTTCGGGATGCCTATCGAGAGTTCGACAGGAAGTGAGTGATGGTGTTGTTAGTGAGAGGCTCATGAGTGCTTTAACAGCAGCACACGAGAGCAAACCTTATTGGTTCTGTCAAGCTTCAGTATTGCTGTGTCTGTTGCAGGTATAAGAAAAATATCAAGGCGCTGTACATAGTCCATCCCACCATGCTTATCAGAACCATCCTTATTCTCTTCAAACCCCTTATCAGGTCAGTGCTACACTATGCTCAATGTTATTTTATTCTCACTTTGATTGTAGAGTGTGATCTGTACTGTAATCTTAATCTTATAGCCTGAATGCACAATACTTCATAATACATCACAGATGGATGTGCTTATGTTCTGTTTTCAGCTTTAAGTTCGGCCGTAAGTTAAACTACATAAATTATTTGAGTGAGCTGGAGGAGATTGTGAAGTGTGATCAGCTGGTGATTCCCAACAGAGTCCGAGAGTAAGAAATTCTTAGATATGCTTTGCTTTTATAAACACAGTTATACATGTGTTCGAATCACACTGTCATATCTTAGCCCAGATTAAAAAGTTATTTTGAGGTGCATTCAGGAGTTTCTTTGTGTAGGTATGATGATAAGATCCGTCTGTCCCTGAAGCCGTCTGTCGTCCCTGGACCGATCTCTCCCCCTCGTAGTCCTCCGCTTCCGTTCCAGCAGTTTGGCGTTCCACTGTCAGTGTAAGTTAAGTCGCTAACAGTTCCTCTCATATCTCACACAGCTGCTGTTAATGACTGAAAGCAAGAAATTATTCCTGAATGTAATTGAAGATGACAGTTTCATTTATACTACAGAATTTAATAGAAACATTTTTACATTTAGATTGTGCACTATGAGAAATTCTTTTTTGCTATTTAGATTTTTTTTTGCTTATTTAGATGATGTTTTGTATTGTTGCTTGTAATCAGATTGAGAATTTATACTACAGAATTTAATAGAAACATTTTTACATTTAGATTGTGCACTGAGAAATTCTTTTTTGCTATTTAGATTTTTTTTTGCTTATTTAGATGATGTTTTGTATTGTTGCTTGTAATCAGATTGAGACACAGGGCGGCAGACTCAGAGGGAATTCCACTAGTTATGCGTGATACTATTGGATTCCTGCAAGAGAATGGTAGGTCTTTTAGTCAAGTCAGATTTATGGCTCAATCAAACCTTTTACGTACCTCTAAACGTGAATGTACTGTATGTATCCACGTAAGGTTGGATATACTAATAGTAGTCTTTTTGTTTAGCCTGGGGGGTGGGTTGTGGAATAATGGGCCAAATTTATTATAGAATAGTGTAAACTTTATTTATTTACTTTCTTAAATTGAGAATGTGAATTTTATTCCCATCTTCATTGTAGGTCTTAAGACAGAGGGAATATTCCGGCGTTCTGCTAATGTTTCTTTGGTTAAGGATGTTAAGGTGAAATATAACTCAGGTAAATTCATGTGATGCGGAAGAATCCTCACACATTTCCTGTTCACAAGAATGATTGGCATCAGTCCTTAGAATGTGGCGTGTGTGTGTGTGTGTCTGTAGGAGAGGAAGTGAGTTTCTCTCAGCTGGACGATGTCCACTTGGCAGCTGTGATCTTAAAGATGTTCCTCAGAGAACTTCCAGAGCCGCTGCTTACCTATCAGCTCTACAACGACATTGTCAACTTCCACAGTGAGAACACAAAACACAATGCACTCACATACCAACACCAGCAGCTTCCAGAAAGCTCACATACATGCGCACACACACATCTGTACACCTACTATACTGACATTTGTTTACTGATTGTTAAAACCACAGCTTTTGCATGTAGACTATTTACAATGAGCCTTGAAAGTGACATGACCACACACACATTCACACAAACTTGATTTGCATTCCATGTGTGTTGTGTTATCAGATGTTGACACAGAGTCTCAGGCAGAAAGGATTCGGAACATGCTGATGTCACTTCCTGAGGAGAACTATGCATCACTGCGCTTCCTTATACAGTTTCTTGCTCAGGTAATGCTCATCATAATCGGCAATGTTCAACAAAAATAATTTTTACTTAAAAGTTCAATTTAACTTTTTTTTAAGTTTATATTTATTATATATTTACATATTATTATTAGTGCTGTCAATCGATTAAAAAAATTACTATTAACTATAGTTACTATTAACTGAAATTAATCGCGATTAATCCTACCTAACATTAAAGTTTTTAAATATACTTTTGTATTGCAATAATTTCACATTCAATCTTCAAATGAATGTACAAACAACATAAAGAAAGTATATTTTTTAATGTTTAATGGCATCTTACTGAAGGCCAGAATCAATGATACCAATACTGATTTCTCTATAAAATTGCCATTGACAATAGCCATTCAACATTACAGTATAATTGAGAGCTATCAATTTTAACATTTATAAGACTTTAAAAAATAACTTCTAATTTAAGTGAACTTAAAACAATCTTCACATAAATAAACCCATTATAATAAATGTCATATTTACCTGTGCCCTTCAGCAGAAATATACAGAAATTGAAATGATCAAAAACTAAATTCTAAATTAAATATAAAAAGCTATACAATTTCTTATTTCCTCTTTTTTTTCTTTGTCCTTTGATTAATAGACATTACAGCAGCTGGTTATTAGGTTATTTTGGCTGTTATTTCTTTAAGAGCTGCCGCTGCTGAACGTGACGCGGATTCTACATGCATGCATTTCTCTCAAATCTTTTTTACCTTTTCTGACCCACTTCAGGTCTTAAAGTCTCTATTAATGAACTGACGAGTTAAATCGGGTGTGTTAGATGAGGGAGACAGTGCTGGGCTGCTCCAGGACTGTTTTGAAAACCATTTCAGAGACGTTCTTAAACGTGACTCATATAAAATATATTACATGCATGCAGTTTCAAGGCAGCTTTAATTGCCTTTTTGGTAACTTCATGACTTAACTGACCACGACATTGCATGTACGTAGTTTATTTTGCGCTTTGATATGAAAAGATACAGGCTAGAGCACGCGCTGTGAGCACAGTACCATTTCCGCGCTTGCTTGACTCACGCCTGGCGCTGAAGTGAAGTGGAGCTGTGTCTGAAACCTCTCCCGTTCCCCGTTCACACTGCCAGCGACTTTTTCTCCGTATGTCGCTAGACTCTGTGCTGTGAAGACGCTTGTGGGCGTTCCTACTGCTGTCGCTCTAATGTTATTGGTAGACTGCACGTCTGGACATATCTGGACATATAAAATGCAATCACAAACTATATATTGCCGGTAAAACTAAGATATCATTCGATTATGACTAGGAATTAGACTTAAAAGAAATAAAAGTACCATTCTGCTGTTGGAGAGTGTTGTTATATAAACTACAGCAGTGCTCGTGCATTAAATCATTAACCGGTGCTAAACTGCTCACTGCATCATATAATTAACAACTCGAACCATCAATGTATGAATAGTGGTCGACCGATATATTGCCAAGGCCGATATATCGGCCGATATTTGGCATTTTCAAATATCGGCATCGGCCAATAAGTTTTTCTGCTTGGCCGATGTGTTCGAGGCGGGACTTTTATTTTGACGGCGCTGAGAATGACAGCGCCAGAGCTTGCTTTTATATTATTAGTAACAGAAAGGCAAACATAATACTTTCTCGTTTGCCGTCAGCATTCAGCAAATACACATATCATTTAAACAAACCTTTAAATGACTAATGAACATTTAATTTCACAAACCTTTCAGACTTAGTCGAATCCAGCTGTGAGATCTTGTGAAGTGTGCATTTGTATATTGCCTGATCGTGTGTGCTCTGCGTAACAGTCGATCCGTGCGAATTGAATCCGGACAGGAGGAGAGTTCAGCTTCACTGGAGACGCGCGATCAACTTTAAACTCGTTATTTCAAACTATGCTGATTTATGCATTTGCACACTGTCATATTCGTGTCATTTTTACTGCGTGCTGCATGTAAAATGAGTGTTACCTTGGCTTTAGTTGAAACAATATGATTCCCAATGCACACAAGATTCCCAAGTGCCCTGTTGGTTACAGTGTTTACTTACTTTTTGTTTATATATTTTAAAATATTTCTTTATTTGTGAAAAATACTGTAATAGAATTATAGAATCAGGAAGTTGTCATCTACAGTATAAGTATGTTTATTTACATTACAAATAAAAATGATAATTAAAATAAAAAATATACTTATATATATTGGCTTTATATCGGCCACCCTGCTCTCTAAGGTATCGGCATCGGCTGTCAAAAAAACATTATCGGTCGACCACTATGTATGAATCAAACTCACATAGACAGCCAACAGTTTATTTTCTCTGCATCATTTTTTTTTTATATCCATGTATGTGGTTACAGTAAAATCATATTCATATAAAACAGTGAAATCACTCAGGAAATCTGTCCTGTCTTGCCTGCACTCGTGACGGTGACGTGTGTGCGCCACTGACAGATTCTTCACTCCTATTGGTTGTTGCTCGCGAAATTTGCTGTTCATTTGCATAAAGTTAAACAATTTGTAACTTTTATCGCTTGACACGCCCACATTCTGTCGCCAACGGTCACTGTCGCTCGTGTCGCCGGAAGTCGCCAGCTCT
>NW_015547686.1:59992-84958 GCF_001515605.1 Sinocyclocheilus anshuiensis
GACGGTGACGTGTGTGCGCCACTGACAGATTCTTCACTCCTATTGGTTGTTGCTCGCGAAATTTGCTGTTCATTTGCATAAAGTTAAACAATTTGTAACTTTTATCGCTTGACACGCCCACATTCTGTCGCCAACGGTCACTGTCGCTCGTGTCGCCGGAAGTCGCCAGCTCTCCATTGAAAATGAATGGGAGCATGTCGCTTTGTCGCTGGCAGTGTGAACGGGGCTTCGTTCTGCGACTGAATAAATGCACTTCTTGTCAAGAGAAAAAGTGGCAGAAGCAGCAGTTGTGAGTGGGGTGGCCAACCCTAGCCCCGCCCCTGCGTTAATTACGTTAAATATTTTTAACGCGTTAAACTGAAAAAATTAATCGCCTGCGTTAACGCCCTAATTTTGACACCACTAATTATATAATTATATTGTATATTATATATACATACATATTATATATATATATCTGTGTATATATATATATATATACTGTATATATGTGTATATATATATATATATATCTGTGTGTGTGTGAGTGTAAATAAAGTAATACAGACACACATATATTATACTTATTTTTATATATATTTATATTTAGAATTTTAAATGTAACTTATCATTTGTTTCTTTCCTACTTTGTCCTTCAAGCCCGTTAGTGTTTCTGATCTTTATTGTTATTAATGTGCAGGTGTCTGCTGAGAGTGAAGTCAATAAGATGACCAATGCCAACCTGGCTGTGGTGTTTGGGCCCAACTTGCTGTGGGGGCAGGATGCTTCCATGACACTCAGCGCGATCGGACCAATCAACAACTTCACCCGCATCCTGCTCGACCTACATCACAAGGTCTTTATCCAGTGAGGAGCAGGAGAACTTTTCACAATGACTCCTCTCTGGTTATTGTCCCTCCTAGTTCCATAGCTTTGCTCCTCTGTGGCTGTGCCCTGTCCTTAATGTCTCCCTTAGTATTGCCAAATGCATGAGTATTTTAACTGGGCGAAGCTACGAAAAAAGGATACTGGAGGGCGCAGAGTGGTCAAGCTGTCACAAACGTTTAGGCTGTGATCAAATTCTGACAATCGTCTCCTGTCTTTCCTGCAGAAGTCATGTAGCTGCTGTCAGACATAATGGTACTGCACAGGCACTAGAGTTTTATATGGTCTGTTAGCAGAGGCCTGAATCAATAAACCAACAAAGTGTACAGGTAGCTGCTTTCATTTTTATTTTTTGGTAGCTCATCAGCTATACTTCGGAAATTTTTTTGTTGGACTTTACAGAATTCATTTCAGTTAATTTTTCCAAGTAAAATTAGACTAAATGCACACGTCCTCATTTTTGTAAACCATAGTTGGCACAAGCTATGGACAAGTATAAAGCACTACTACTCAAACTTGAAACACTTTTTTTTTTAAACATGCTTATTTCATTTAACATAAAATATATGATATTATGTATTGTCTCAAAGAGCTTTCATTCAGTCTTCGTTTATATTATCATATCATTATATTTTTATTATTTCTATAATCTGTTTCATCTTTTTTTGGTGTCTCAGTGGCTCCAGGAACAGGGCAGATGCTTTATGGCCAGCACAAATTTCCTGATGCTGAAACAGAAAAGTAATTTTTCTGATCAAAACCTGTATGTGTGTGTGTGTGTGTGTGTATACATTTATACATATGTGTATATATATATATATATATAATATTCACACACACGTATGTCTGCCAACAGTTCGCTTTTTCTCTCTGTATGTGTGTGGTTTGTTCAGTAATGCTGTTGTATTATTCTACCCAGACATATTTATTTTGGCCAAAGATTATATGGTTAAACTGTTTGTGTGATCAAATTGATTTGTAACTTGGAAGACGTACTGCCTGTCGGGGACAGTGCCATTACACATGGGTGCATTTGAAACAAAAGCCCAAATCAAGAAAGAAATAGCAAAGAACAATTTGATGTCATTTTGTCCTCTCAGTAAAATTGTTGTTTTATCTTTGAGGAAACATATCATAAGTGTGATGAGTTATTACTGGTGTACTGGAGTACATAAAAGTACAGCGACATTTTAGTTGTATCACAGGGCTCTGTACGTGAAGTGAATCGTCCAGATTTTGCACAATAGAGTCTTGTTTCATGGGTCTGAAATCCCCCCAAAAAAACAAAGCAGGTACTTGGGTACTAATTATTTAGCACTAATGAGTTAAGTGTCATATGCCTTGATATAAAATTGTAACTGTTTACTGTGTCATGTAAACGTCCTATTCATGTCAATCCATCCGAGCATTGACATGTGGACCAGTGGCTTAAATAGTTTTAGACAAGCGCCCTCAAACCTAAGTGTATGTGTGCCTTAATGGAGTGAATTGGCGACGATATTAGCTGTTAAATTCCCTTTCTCTGGACAGATCTGTGAACTTTGTGCCATTTTGTTGTATCTGTATCCAAACACCTTCCTGTTTACCTGTACTGTAGACATGTATATCTGGTTTCCAGGTGGAACTTATTACTTCTTTTGTGAAGGTTCTTTTCTTCCATTTTGGCTGTTAAAATGTATCCTGTGCTTTTGAAATCTTTACTTTTGTATATCATGTTGTGATATCAGAGTAATAAATTGTTAGAGATGGTGTAATATTTTTTTCCCTCTCTGGATGCTTTTTTTAAACATCCACAGGTTTTGGTGAGCAAATAAAAACACTTTTACCACAGTTTCTTTAAATACGGATAAAAGCGGGCAGTTATATTTAATTGGCGTTTACATATTTTGTCCCAAAAATAACTACCCTGTGAGGAGTATAATAAACTAATTATAAATACAGGTAATTATATCTTATTTTGGAACACAATCATTGCCAACAACATCATCTATAAAGTGCAGAAATGGCATATAGCTTAAGAATACAAACAGTAATTTGATTACATAGTTAAGGTCACACGTTTTGTTCAAATGAAGTAATACAAATATAAAATTATTTTTGAGGTAGGCTGCATATAAAATGGATCTGTTGCACTAGATATAATTGTGTTATTTGAGGTTGGCATGTTCTACATGAATCAGAAACAGGTCATGCCTCGCTTATAAATGCGCATGTGTGTGTATTTGACAGAGCAGAGATGTGGGTAATGGTAATTTGTGTGCATGTCTATAATGTGAGAGGGACTGTGTGATGATGTGTGCGCACTGTTCCTGTAGGGAGGAGATTCTCTGGCTCCTCACACCCAGCTGAATCTCAGTTTCAGGGGCCGTAGAGCTCACCAGAGGATACAGAGCCTTGCTGACCTGAAAGGAACACAAAAGTTCCAGGAGCATTTTAAACCCCCACATATAACCTACATCCAGTACTTCCACATACTCAGTGCAGTGATATTTACCTGTTCCAGGCCAGTGAAGGCCACCCCAAGGTTCACTCCATTTCGGAAGAAAGTCAGTGTTCCAGTGTTCAAGTCCAGCAAAACCCCAATGACTGTATTTCTTTCATAAAAAGGCTCTGTGTATTTTCGACTCCTTCCATTATGCCAGACGAAGCCTTTGTATGATAGACCCCAACTCTCACTGTCAATGCCTTTGATAAACAATAACAATAAAATAAACAGTTAAAATGATTCAAAGAAAAGCATTGTGTGCTTTTGTATGGTCTACTTGTTCTGTACGTTTCCTCCCTTGTTAATCTAGGTGGTGTTGATAATTAAAATTCCTGTTTGATAATTAGATGATGTCATTCATTTTTAGGTTGTCAAGTAAGATCAACCTGAGGGAGTTTAGGTCTGTGCTGAGCGGAGCTGGGCTGGGCTGATTTGGTAGAAGAATAAGCATTCCTAAGAGGAACATGACTGTACTCACCTATGAGGTTAACAAACTTTTGATCCCGTGTGCAGAAGTGCATTTTGGGTACCAACCCAGAGCTTCCATATGGAGGCTCTAGGAACTCGATCTCCCAGTAATGCTCACCGTGAGTGAAACCTTACACAGAAATATGTGTTATTCTGTAGTAATGAATCAATTATTATTAGAAAATTATACCACAACACATGATAGTTATCCTACAAAGCAATACTCTACTAGAGCATAATTAAAGCCTTACTAGCATTATAATTGCTAGTTAAAAAATTTACTTGAACCAGGCGTGTTGCAAAGGAAACTAGCACTTAATGTTCAACTTATCACTGAACGTTTATACTGCTAAAGCAGTATCAGCTTGATTAAATGTAAGATTGTACTTTAATAATAAAACTAGCTGACTTAATGTGAACAACAAAAACAGCGTTTATCCCTCACTAGTCTCACCTTTGGTGCCTCTGACCCAGGGGCGTAGCAAGCTTTTCAAAAGTGCGGGGGATGGATGTGGTTTGTTTATTAACAATAAAAACGATGAATACAGTGACGCGGGTGTTGAACCCTCTCACCGGGAAAAGATCCCCCACGGGTGCGACGCCCCTGCTCTGACCCCTGCAGTGCCCTGACTGTCCAACAGAGGGCTGACATGAAAATATACAGCTTGTCGGCATAGAGACAGATGAGCATCAGGAGATTTACTGTCCGGATCCCATTCCCAACTCTCCCAAGTGTGACTTCTAAAAGCGCGCAACATTTGCTCTCTACAACACACAGCATATATACATATTAATGACTGTACAGTTAAAAAACATATAATTAGCTATCCAATGTCCCCATTACCAAAAGCAATGGGGGGTTTTGCCATCATTTGATAGTTTGCTATCATTCGAATATTTTTAAGTTAAATATACATGTTATTACATACAGACGACGAGTGTACCATGCTGAGATATCTAGACTTATTTTTTGACATTTCTAAACGCGGAGACCATTCAGACGGGTGCGCACGACGCACACATCTACTATAGAGAATGAGGAGTTACGTCACGACCTTTTCACTCCGCATTGCATTTCGGGAAGGCGCCGCCATATTAGCAGGATACGCTATCCGTTCCCATGGTTACTTCTCATTCTCTATAAGGATAAATGCTTATCTTTGGGGAATTCCAAGATGGCGGAGTGAGCGGTCGCGTTTATGCAGGCTCTGAGGAAAATAGCTTGAAACGTCCTAAAATTGTTATCTCTGACATTAAAAACCAACCAGTAGTTAAGTTATTTTCAAGTTTGTTTCAACTTGTGCACTTGTTGCGCTAACTACACAAGTTTTCTCCTTTTACTTAAATGTAAACGATGGCAAACACCAACCAAGCAGATACCAGGCTAGTTGAGCATGACTACAACTTAAATGCTCTCGCAGAGGCATGTGATGAAGAAGAAATTGAAGATATGATGGTAGAAACTGCCAAAACAAGACATGACCATACACCTCTGCCCAGCCCGAACCCTAAGAAAGTAAGAACAAAGGCGAAAGACAAAAGTCAAACAAACAGACGAAATAACAAATGAAGTGATTTTCGATGCAATTCAAACTCTAAAGCCTTCCTAAAACAAGGCTATGCACTTACTGATGGACTCCGATTTGACCCGTAACTGACGAACACAAGGTAACACGTAGACTCGTTAGAGCAATCAAGATTGCCACATATCAGATGGAAATAATCTGATAAAACTGTTTAAGAAAAGGTGTTTAACTAAAGGCAATACTATATGTTTTAGTTGGTATGGTTTTGTTATAGAGTTATTAAGGACAACATGTTCACTTCTGCGTTTAAAGTTGAGTGTGTGCTGAGAGCTGAGACAGTTATACATTAATTTATTTTATGTCTATTTCTTTTCTATCTTTGAATGCTAGGGGGTTAAAAAACAGTGTTAAGCGTAAAGCTATTTTTTTATTTTGCAAGGAACAGAAAGCTAACTGTGTTTTCTTACAAGAGACTCATTCTGCTTTAAATAATGGAAGATTTTGGAAAGTTCAGTGGGGTGATTTAGCCCTGTTTGCACATGGATCTTCGCACTCAGCTGGAGTGATGGTATTATTTAACAGATTTGAAGGCTCTGTAATTGTTCATAAAGGGGAAACAGAAGGCCATTGGTTAATGATAGCAGTAGAAATTCATGACAAATGTTATATATTACTCTGTATTTATGGTTATAATAACAAAGTGGCTAATAGAGAAATGTTTGATAAACTTGGTAAATTGGTAAATGAATGGAAAAAAAGTATAATGCAGAAAATGTGATAACAGGGGTTGACTTTAATATAGTCCCTGATGTATGGTTAGACAGGAGACCTCAAAGAGGTTCACATTCTGTGTATAATGATACTATATTGAATTTCTGTAAAACTGTAAATGTGGTTGATTACTGGAGGGTATCTAACCCAAACAGCATTCAGTATACATGGTTTAACTCCTCAGGAAATGGACAATGTTCGAGATTAGATTATTGGCTTATTTCTTGTGAACTATGTAAAATTGTCTCGGAATGTAAAATTACAGCTGCCCCACTTACAGATCACTGTATGGTTACTCTGTCCTTATTAGTCTTTTTTCCTTTTAAGACTGGTAAGATTTTGTACCCTTTATTTATTTATTTTTATTTTTTTTCCCTCCTTGAACCCTCCTCAAATGTTTAAAGAATGTTTGTTTTGGTTATTGTTATTGTATGTGTTTAAATGTAAAGCGTTTTCCTCTCATTAGAAAACTGTAATCTAGAAAGCGCTTCTGGATTAAGACAGCGATTTCTAAAGTTCATATTTTGGGCTCATCTGTTTTTCCACACATATTATGCTTTATTAGTAAGATGTGTGTACAGAATGTGGTCTTTAAATATCACTGTCGGCAAAAAAAACATATTGCATTGTCCAGTTTTCTCTCAGAACGATTATCTGAGTTACTATTGCAATCCTCGATGCAGTATGAATGACATACACTGGTGACATTTTTTACAATCACGACAAACAATCAAATACTGCCCTAAACTCAATAGCGGAAAGCCAGCGCTATCCTGCAAGTATGGCGGATAAACAAAGCAGTTTCCCAGAACTCAACGCGGCGTTACGTCACATTCTCATTCTTTATAGAGAAAACATACATGATTTACCAAGTGTATGCTAAATGATGTAATCCGAAGTGTAATGAAGAAGCAACTAAAACTTTCTTTTGGGCACTTGAAATCCGCTTTTAAAGAGGAATTTACATTTTTAAAAGCATATATGCGTTTACACGTTTACATAGATGCGTTCCGATAGCTGGACGACAGAAAAACATTTCACAACTGCTGTCAAAGCAAATTTTCATCCTAATTTGGAAGTAGGCGTGCATTTGTGCTACGGCGCTCATGAATTTTAAAATAGACGCTGCTGACGTTGCTTGGTAGCCTTCATAGGTAGCCTTTCAGTAACGCACCCTAATTAATATTCATAAGCCAAGCATTCGACATTCCATTGGGCGAACGACGAGCTAACAAATATTCATTAGCTAGTGGAACTCCAAGGTTTGCGTAAAGGAGACACAATGTTTTTTGACCAGCTCAGCATATAGGGGAAACAAAAACAGGCCTGTCTGAAATAAATCAGTTTATTACCCAACATTTACATGCCATATTAACAAAGTGAGGAGAGAAAGAAGACACTTAAAATAATAAAAGAAGGTCCAGCTCCTAATGACTTGCCAAACATAAGCTTTAAAAGAAAAGAAAAGGGAAAAAAGCATTCATCACCATTTAAAGACCTGATGAGTAGTAATGATAAACTGTCCCTAATTTAAAAATAAAAAATTAGAAGTATGAAAAGTTATGGTAAAATGCATTTACAAGAACCAGGTAAGCAGACACAGACTCACAATTCACTGTTGTCGATATTCACTGTAGTGTCGTTCATGTTTAAGCCTGGACATGCTCTCAGATTATTCAAGTTTTCCCCTCACATTAAAGTTGTAGAGAATTTGTATGGTGTCAGCAGTACAATGACAGAAATCTGCTTCAGTGACTAGTCAGTGAACTACATGTGATGAGCAAAACAAAAATAAAGGCTGGTACAGGTTTATACATTCATTACAGTGAGCTTTACTTACACAGTTCTGCTATTTTAATAAATACAAGGGTTGGAAATTTTATGTTGCTCAGTTCCATTAACAGATGCTGTTCTCCTTATACCTCAGTTCACTTTTTTCTTGAATGATGATTCTCTTCATAGCTCATTGCACAAGGAAAAACTGACACAAAACAGGGTTAATGAAGACATCCAATGAGGGATGCTTCAGTGAAGGAAGCAAGAAGAGTAAAGAAGTTGTGAAGGAAGCAATCTCTGTTCTGTTCTATTGTAGCGTGTCCACAAATGCATCAAACTCATCAATGTTCTTCTCATAAATGGCCAGTTTCTCTGGAAGAGAATCCTGCAAAAATACATGTTCACTTTACCAAACATCTAATAATGAACACATCACAATGTTACCGAAGTTTTAACATCATACTACGGCATGAATGTGAATAAATCACCCTAAGTACTACATATAAACAATACTTGCAAATATTTTCTACCCTTAAGATTTTAACACCAACCCTGGGTTTGGTGCTAAAAAACTACCTGTAATGTAATCATACCTATATGAATACTCTCTATGTCTCTACTCTTATGTACAGTGGGTACGGAAAGTATTCAGACCCCCTTAAATTTTTCACTCTTTGTTATATTGCAGCCATTTGCCTTTCTTGCTTTAAAGGTCAACCTGTCCCATATAGATTGCAAACATGTTCAGTATGTGCTGTGATGAGAATGTGTTTGTTTCTCACCAAATCCTCAGCCATAGACTGAGCGCTGACATCGATGGACAGGCTTGCAAGCTGAGGAGGGTTTTGAAACTCTCTATAGAAAGTTCCCAGATCCATTGGCAAAAGGTCATCCTTGGAGAATGCTGGTTTCTGTTTGGCACACAAACACAGAACTGGTCTTTAAACATAATATGAACCATATCTGACTTTTACCATACATTTAGAACAGGGATGGGCAGCCTTAATCAAACACACCTGTCTGTAATTTTCAAGCAATTCTGAAGACTTAAGTCAAATATTGTCTTATTATTGGGAGATGCAAGGGTCTGTAGTACTTTCCATTGGAAAAAGCCTAACTGCTAACTTGGATCATGTGAGGCATCTCAGCCAATCATACAACAGCCTCGGTCTCCTTCCCTTTGTACCGCCAAAGCCAAAGCGTTAGCATTAGCCGTTACACTTTTTTGGCTAAAGGTTGCAGGCTTGCCTTCCAATGGCTTTGCTCAAGTTAGATTTTTCATGTGTGTTTGTTTAGGGATGGAGCTAAACTCTGCAGGACAGTAGCCATCCAGGACCGGAGTTGCCCATCCCTGACTTAGAAGGTTTGACTAAACAAGATAATCAATACTTGCTTGTTTACACAACTGGTTTCACAGTCCAATTCTCATGTTCCAGCTGCCCACACCAAGCAAGATTGTCTTTTCTTGTTTTTAATTCTCCAGTAGAATTTGTATTGGTTTTAGCCCAACGCTAGAGCTCTGATCAACACCAAAACAGTGCTGCTCTGCCATGCAGAAACAGACTTAAAAAAAAATAACATGATCAAGCAGGTCTCTTTGGGCCTCTCTTAAGCAACATCAACTCACTAGCTTCAAAGACTTCCAATTGTTATGGGATACTGCATCATTCAACGCTGTATTTATGAAATAAAAATTGAGAAGAGTAAAGTCTTCTTTAGATTTATTAAACATCAAACTTATGTAGCTTTCTCTCAGGTCAGAGTCTAAGTTTCTTTTTTTGATGAATAATTGACTTATCTGGATCACAAGATGCTCTGTCAAGGGCTTGATAAAACTCCCTTTTGCTGTCAAACCTCTCACAAGAGGAATCAAAAACATCAAAATGCCTACCAAAACCCATCTCTTTAATGATACTCATCAGTTCCCATTCACTCAATGTACTGATGCAGTGCCTTTCAATGTGCTCGCTGTTACATACAGTAGTTCTCAACAGTACAGCAGATATTGATAAGTGAATTTGTATTATATGTTGGTGCACTTACAAAGTCAACCATGACAAAGTCGTCTTGTGGCTGCCCCCCACTGTGGCTCGAGCTGTTTGAGTGCAGGCTGCCTTGCAAGGGAGACGAAGGAGCTGGGGATGGAGGAGGGTGCACCTGCAAACAGAGAAAAACACCTCTAAATCACAAAGAAAATGAGGAGACAGTGGATGATGCAGTTGCACACTAAGGACACGTAGTGTCCAAGTGGGTTTTCTTAATTTGAAATACATAGTAAATATGGGTGTTTTTTGGTTTCAATACCATCGGGTCGTTCACCTCCAGGTCATTGGCTCTTGGAGTGAATGCAGCAAAAGGAAGATCCAGGCTGGTTGTTGTCACCTGAGTTCCACACATACACAGCACATCAGAATGCATTTCCCCCTGAACATGACAGTGTTCATAATTTTTCAGTGTTCATCAAATTCATAATTTTATTCATAAAAATGCATTAAATTGATCAAGTCACAGTTACGACATTTAAAAAGATTTCTATTTCAAATAAATGGTGTTATTTTGATCTTTCTATTCAACAAAAAAATTCTGAAAAGTTCACAATTTCTACAAAAATATTAAGGAGCACAATGTTGCTCAACATTGACATTAATTACAATAAGTAGTAGAAGAAATGTTTCTTAAGCACCAAATCAGCATATCTGATTGATGTTGATTTTAACGAGAACTATTTCAATATACAATAAGGTAATTTTTGTTCTGAAAGTTATTATAAATTATTAGTGTATTCTAACCTGAGTGGTGGCTTTGTTGACAAAAGCACCAACTTTCCTGGTGAAGGTGGTCTCTAGAGCATCACAGAACACAGTCTTCACCTCGCTACCACACACACACAAACATGGAATCAAATTTAGCTGAATTGATAAATGAAAAATCAGTATTGAACAGTCTGAATCTCTTCACACTCTTACCTACTACAGGATGTGGGCTGTGCCGGCTGAGGGGACTGTCCATTGGGGCATGATGGGATACGACAATGCTCAGCTGCAGTGCCATGATTAGGCTGAGCCGGCACCTGTGGGACTCCACCTTCTTTACCCGGCACAACCATCTGATTTGGAAGAGACACATACATGGCCACCTCAGTCAGGTCAGAACGACACAAACAAACCCATTTCTGTAGACAGGTGCAAGTAATTCCAAGCAGCTCTTCTACATCAGAAGGGATCAAGGGCATGAAGTTATGATAGGGAGGGTGGGGCTTCTGCATGTGTGTATGCGCTGGTGCATTGTGTGCCGTACCTGGTGAGGATGTGCACCAGCAGTAAAAGCCGTAGGATGGCACAAATCCACAGTTCCCAGGGCCGGAGTCTGATATGACAGACGAGAGCTGTACAGCTGAGACAGAGATATTCATATCACAAATAAGAGTCGAATGTCAGATTAAGAGGTCAGCTTTTTAAATCTGGTCCTGTAAAAACCTCACTGCAGAGCAGAGAGCAAGAAGGATCAGAGTAGTTGTCAGAGCAAACACACAAATGCTTCAAGTAAAACAGCAGGCAGGTCAGCTCAAGGAGAAGGCAGCAGTGATTGTGTGCTTTTGTCGGAGCAGTGCTCAAACAATCTCTTGTGTGAGTGATACTGTATAACCCTCTTAATTAAAAGGTTATACAAGGTTATGAAGGGTAAGCAGTGGAGTATAGGTTACTGGGGCAGGCCACACACACACTTTGTACTTAATCTACCAGCTGCATGCGTGTACACACACTTCTCTCACACACACATACTGGACTCACTTGCTGTGAGACGCCAAGCCCCATGAGGGGAACCTTCAGTGTGGCCATCAGAGCCGGCTTAGGTGTCTTAAAATGTGCCTGACTTACAGTACACACACACTACATGCACACAGAAAGAGAAAGAAAGAAAGAAAAACAAAAGCAACAGCAGAAATGAAACCACTACCACAGAAAGAGATAACGGGGAGAGAGAATCTGATTTCATGGTCACATAAATGACTTTAATGCTAGTCTTCTGCAACCTCCAATACTACACAAGCATTATGTGGAAAGGTAAATACTGCAGCAAGATTGTACACCAAGACCAATGTTATTTTAGTATTATTTGTATACTATTTTAATATTTATTAATATTTTGAAACAGCATGTATTCCTATATTTTCTTTTCTCATTTAAATTTTAGTAGTTGTGTGCTTTTGTCATGTTATTTTAGTTTTTAAAAATATTTATATTTAGCTTATATATATATATATATATATATATAATTTTTATATTTTATTTTGCCTCTACTTCAGCTTTATTTCATTTAGTGAATTTAGTTAACAAAAACAACACTGTTCAAGACAGCTGACTAACCAAAAGCTGAGAAAAATAATGAAAAGAAAACACCTAAGAATAGGGAAGATATGTACTGTACTAAGCAGCAATCTCAGGTCATATTCATGGCTGCAGGAAAGCAAAAACCATAATCACATATAAAGAATGAGACCTGTTCATCAGGGAACAGTTGAAAGAGACTCATGAATGAAAACAGCTTATCCAAGGTTAACAGTTAATCTCTTAATGGCAGGCTGCACTGCACCTGTACTGAAGTCTGACCTGTGCAAGGAAGGTGGTGAAGGGTTATTTTTAATGGGATAGATGGATCGCTGATAGTGACGGCATTACCTGTGATGGTGGGGAGGTGGAAAAGGACGTGGTGCACACCTCCTGAGAGTCTTCTATTCCTGCATAAGTCCCTCCCTCATCTTCTCCAGGCGTTCTTAGAGAGAAAAAAGAACAGGCCAAAGGATAAGAAAGCAGAGTTGAATGAGCTTGAATACCTGTACTATCAGTATGTAAAAGTGAACTTCTGGTATTAAGGGTTTAATTCCAACTCATCTTGAACGCTGAAAAAAAAACAACACTTAAACATTGTATGTCTTTCTACTATACAATTAAAAAAAAAACGAAATATTAATTTTTACTATAAATAACAATTCAGGTGATATTCTACAATGCGATATATGCAACAGTTTGGGGTTGGTAAGATTTTTTAAATGTTCTGGAAAGAAGTCTCTTATGCTCACCAAGGCCACATTTATTTGATCAAAAATACAGTTAAAGCAGTAAGAATTTGAAATACTATTACAATTTTAAATTTTTTTTCTATTTTATGATGTCATTTATTCCTGTGATGGCAAAGCTGAATTTCCATTACTCCAGTGTCATATGATCCTTCAGAAATCATTCTAATATGCCGATTTGGTGCTAAAGAAACATTTCATATTATTATCAATGTTGAAAAGTTTAGTATTTTTTTGTAGGAACTGTGATATATATTTTTCCCATAATTCTTTGATGAATAGAAAGAACAGCATTTATTCGAAATAGAAATGTTTTGTATAGGGATGTAACGATTCACTCATCTCATGATGCAATATGATTCACGATACTGATTTCACAATACGATTTTCTTTAACAAAATGAGATTTAAGACAAATTCTAAATGAAAAGGTGTCCTTTTATTATTTCTCAGATAAAATGCTACACATTTCATGTCAAACAAGTGATAACAAAACTAAACTGTATTTTTAAAACAAATCCTAAATCAAATAAACAAAAAATTAAAAATTACAAGAAATCTCCTCATATAAACAAACTAAGGCTTTGTCTGTGCTCTTTCCATTTAAAATTAGAGGCAACCACTGCATTTTAATCACAATCCAAACAAAGATGCTGCATACATGCAGCATGAGCAGTTTGTGACTTAAATTTGATTGTATAATTTTGAAATTTAAAGCAAAAACAGAATGGTCTGACTTTAGCTTTGTGAAATTATGCTACATAAAACACATCTGAAGGAAACAAAAACAGCAGACGTACTGAATGGGATGCAAATTCAATCTCTGACAGTAGGTGGCGCTTATGGAACAGCAGCGATATAGCGTTTCCTTGGTTACCGCTGTAAACACAGCTGCACAGCGCTTTTGAATACTGCTTCAATATGCATTATGCAGAGGCACGATGAAAAGAAAATACCATTGAATTTTCTGAAGACAGTCAGTTCCCCTCAGAGATAAACTCATATAAACCCCCACCCCCAATTGTTTCGTGATTCGTTTAACATCTCAACCGCCTTGAATCATTGCATATTTGTATCGATTTTCAACCGGCTTGGCATCGTTACATCCCTAGTTTTGTAACAATGTAAAAGTATTCGTTGTCACTTTTGATCAATTTGTGTCATGCTGAATAAAAGTATTAATATGATCATATCTATGATTTTTACGCACCTGTAACTGCAGGGATGCATGTGTGCCATATTAGTGAAGGGACGCTCCACAAAATGATCAATGATGATACCCATGATAGGGCCTGTCCTCTCAAATTGCCTGTGAGACACGAGAACAATATCTTGCACAACAACACTACAAAACTACAATAACCATAATATCCGAATACTTGAATGCGTTGAATACAGGAAGATGTAATATATACCTTGAAGACATGAGGGCCAAATTAGTGCGATATGCACAGGACAAAGTGATGGTGCCTATGGGAGTGCCTACAACACCCACTCGCACTGACTGGAACCCTGCAGAGAGAAGTGAAGAAGATAAACAAATACTACAGAACATCTACATGTCCTTTATTAGTATTTTGAAGAGAATCCTTCATTATATTACCTTCCCCGAGACCTGTCAGCTGGACATCTCCAAAATAGATCCTATCATAGAGATATTAATAAGATCTGATTGTACATATGACATCCTGTTTTCCCTGTATGAACACATGTATCAAGCAATATAGGGCTTTGTGGAGCAAGACGAAAGTGTGTTGAGTACCTGTAGAGTATGACATAATCGTGCCCTTGTTTACGTGAAAGCTTGTAAGCAGGTGTCACCCTTGTGATGGCCAGCAAAGACTTGAGCAGCAGAGACAGCCGATTATAAACTGTATAGGACACTTTAATGTCCTTATCACACCTGGAAGAAACGCAAACCCTAGTTATGCCCTGGTATAGTAAATATTGACTTGTTGATAATGTATCAATCTTGACACAAAGCAGGTGTCAGCTGACTGCTTTGTCCTGTCTGTGAAGGGGAACTGTGTGGGCTTACTTTTCATTCATTTCCAAACACCACGTCTCCAGCTCCATGGAGTCTCCCTGCATGGGTAAACGCAATTTCTTAATACTCAAGTAAACATCTTTTATTAAGTTAGGCATTTTAAACATTTTGTTTCTTTTTATATTTTTGTCATGATACTGTTATTATATTGATGGTGAACTAAAAAAAAAGACCAGACCTCTGAGGTTTTGAGGGAGATCTCCACACACATGGATCGGCCGATCCCAGGCAGCTGTCCAGCAAGAGCTTTTTTTGACTCATGAGTCACCTCTGGGATGTCTTTAATTGCCAAATTAAACTGAATAAAAACATGAAAACAACCAGACAGGCAGATCTCACATTAGTTATGACGAAGAAAACAGGACCTCTGTATGTGAAGCGTCCTGGATGTGTCTTACCCAGTCTGAACCTGTCGGTGATGAAGATGAGCAAGTGCTGATCTTCTCTCCAAGCCGGGCTTGAACTATAATTTGCACTGTCTGAAAGACACACAGATAAAGCAAAGGATATCATCACCCTGTTGCCTGGCTGGGATACCAGATTTCATGAATGCAACAATACCCTTAGCACTGTAGTGTTTAATGCAATCACCTTCAAGGCAAAGAATTTGATGAATTTATCCAAGTCTTTCCTGTCCTGTGAGCTCAGATCACTATCCATTGTCGCACAAGCCTAACACATACAAATTAAAGACACTTTCCTCATTGAACATTGAAAAAGCTGATATAAACACAAAAATTAAAAAGGTACATAATACACATATCTGAAAGTCAGGTCAATTAGTAGGATACGATGGAGGAAAAAGCCCTCATTATAAAATAATAATGTACATTTACATTTATTCATATTTTAAAATCGTAACATATTTAGATACAACATGTACAAGATGAATATCATTAATGTAAAATACTGCATCATCTATTCTATCTAAAATTGTACTTTGTCAATTTAGTTGAATATTTGAATGACCGATGACAGACAAACAAACTAACAAAACAGGTTTTAATGAATAGCGAAGATGTCTGAAATGTAGATCTAACTCATGGAATTACTGAATAATAACCACCACTGTTATAACATATTACATTATTATAACATTATTATAATATAATAACAATAACTTGCCACTAGGGCCTTCTGTGCCAATTCTGGGGGCAGAACTAAATTTAACTTCAAAATATTTTTTTTTACAGATGTAAAAACATTAATTGGTCCACAATCACTAATGAACAAATAGACACAAAATCTTTGTGATGCATGCAGTAGACTTTTGGCAGAGTATTCAATATATTACAATGTCACAGATCACTATTTTCCAAAGATGCAAAATTAGATCAGTTAACCTCAAAACTGTTTCGACTAACGAAATCTTAAAAACGTTGATATTCAAATGAAAAGACAAAATGAAGAAGAGCAAAGCCATTCATCAAAAGTGTTGAGATTGTGAGCCTTCTATGATCAAGAGAAAAAATAAGGTGTGGGTCATCTTGTTTCATCCAACTCTAATAATAGTAATAATTAACGAATTTACTGGTGTCTTGGTGTCATTAATACTGTCGCGTCTCTACGGCAGCTCGCCTCCATGCATTTAAACATGTACTCAATAAAAAGTATTTTTGTTTTTCTTTGTGTGTGTGTGTATAATATATATATATATATATATACACACACACACACCTTGCTACGTGTACTGCGTTAGGCTAACCGAGACTTGTCATTTGCACTTATATATTGTTGCTCTTTTGTTAGTTTTGACTGCTTTTATTGTCCTCATTTGTAAGTCGCTTTGGATAAAAGCGTCTGCTAAATGACTACATCTAAATGTAAAAAACAACAACACAACACTAAGACACCTTCATAACAATCAATATCACATGACAGCTGCCAGTTCATCCGACTCGAGATTTGAAAACAGTAGACCTGCCATTTGTTTCTCACAGCCAAACATCTCAAATAGTTTACAATCATCTGTATGTGTATGCAGCCAATGCTAACTCCTTAGCAAAACATGCGCACATACTTACAGCTCATCACAGAGTGGAGATTGAACTGTTAACACGTAGAGTTTGACGTTACGTGAGCAAAACAGCGTGGCTGATGATCAAATACAGACTAATCGATCCTGTATTTTCAATTAATCACATCGTAGCACCACAGCGTCACACACTGACAGGCTCCCCGTTTTTGTTTATTTTGCTTGTTTGGCTAGGGCAGGAGTGACGTGTTGCCTGTAACGTTACCGATTCAACCACGCCACTTTCGTTGTTTTTTGAAATATGGTTTAAAGGACTGTATGCAATTGTGATATAATAAAGTTATATGCACATGTGTGTTATATCATGATATGCATCCGCCTGCTCTTAGTTTATTCTATAAAACAACCAATACAAATATCGAAAGTGCAGCCCCTGAACAGGAAGTTTGTTACGTGAATGACGTCACATCTCAATGTCGGCGTACACAAACAGTCGCCAGTGCAGGTAACGATTAACTCATTTTCAGTCAATCTGAATGTTTCCACTACCGTTGTGTTTATCAAATTTGTTCACTATGAGATAATGTAATTCAAGAGTTGGTTGCGTTCGGTTTTGTGTAAAATACTGTGCTGAGCCGACAAACTAGATCATATAACCAGCTCAGTTTAATTGCGGTAAGTAACGTTACTGTAATAAAAAATATGCGATTAGGTCAAGATAAGCTTTAAACTTGTGTTGTAAGCAGTCACACATTGAAGAAATCAGTGCATGCAGAAACATTTAGCACAAATATACCACTATATTTTGTGGTTTATTCCCTTGCCATTAAACTACAGAAACTAAGAAACGCTGATCTGTGGGTGTTCCTAATACAATGGCTGAGGGCGTGACAGCAATTTTGACATGTTTCTCTCTTCTGGCTAACGTAATTCATCTCTACGTTTCTCTTCCTCTTCTGGAAAGTCACAGAAATGCTATTGTGGATTTTTTTGTTCAAATAGGAAGGCACAAATTATATTTGTTGTGGTTTTCGTCCACCACTATAGAAGTTTACCCAACTATGTCGATTTCCGCTTCTGAGAAGCCCAGAAATGTGAAAATTTGGATGTTTATTTATTTAGTCACTTAGCAGATGCTTTTATCCAAAGCGACTTACAAATGAGGACAACAGAAGCAATCAATTGTAGTATTATAGTACTATACAGTATTATAGTAGTATTAAAACAGCTAAAAACAGATCCAAAACTAAAAGCTAAAACTTTATAAATACTACTTATACACATTTTAAAAATAAAGAAATTAAATAAAAATTACGTAACTAAAATTAAATAAAACTAAAACGTAATAAAAGACCTATACAGACATAATAAATTCAGACATAATTTAACTAAAATTTAAATAAATAACAAATAATACAAATCAAACGACATGCTAATGCTTACATGCTAAAAAACAACAACTTACTTACACATAATAAGAAATTGTTATAAAAACTGAAACAGAAGTGAAACAAGTAGTAGGAAAGAGGAGAAATAAAAAGCGATACTTATCCTTTGCCGGTGTCCCTGCCCAGATGTATCATGTTTTAGTTATTGACATGGCATTACATGACACTAGCTGACATTCACATGTGTCATTTGTCCACAGGTCCTCCTGAGTGTGTGGAATGGCAATCTCTATTGCAATCCTAGACTGTGACCTGCTGCTGCATGGCCGTGGGCACAAAACACTTGATCGATTTGATATCGAGACAGTGTCAGATGAATTCCTGCTGACAACATTTGGCTTCCCACGTGAGTTCATTTATTATCTGGTGGAACTGCTAAAGGACAGCTTGTTGAGACGGACACAGAGGTCACGAGCCATCAGCCCAGATGTTCAGATACTCGCAGCCCTGGGATTCTACACAACCGGGTCCTTCCAGAGCAAGATGGGAGATGCGATCGGCATCAGCCAGGCCTCCATGAGTCGTTGTGTTTCTAACGTCACTAAAGCTCTGATTGAGAAAGCACCAGAGTTTATTGGCTTCACTAGGGATGAGGCCACCAGGCAGCAGTCTAAAGAAGAGTTTTACCGAATAGCAGGAATTCCTAATGTCATGGGAGTAGTGGACTGTGCGCATATAGCCATTAAAGCTCCCAATGCAGACGACTCTTCCTATGTAAATAAAAAAGGATTTCACTCAATCAATTGCCAATTAGTATGTGATGCCAGAGGACTGCTGCTGAGTGCTGAGACACATTGGCCAGGTAGTCTGACAGATAGAACTGTCTTTAAGCAATCCAGTGTGGCAAAGCTTTTTGAAGAGCAAGACAATGACGAAGGTTGGCTTTTAGGTGAGACCCATAGTTTGGTTGCCATAGTGATTTTTCTTGACATTGCCAAAGTATCCTGTGAAAATTTTCTGTCTCTTGTCTCCAGGTGACAACCGTTACCCTCTGAAGAAGTGGCTGATGACTCCAGTCCAGAGTCCAGAGTCCCCTGCTGAGTACCGCTATAACCTGGCCCACACAACGACGCATGAGATTGTGGACCGCACATTCAGAGCCATTCAGACACGTTTCCGGTGTCTGGATGGGGCAAAAGGTTACCTGCAGTATTCTCCAGAGAAATGCTCCCATATCATCCAGGCCTGCTGTGTACTACATAACATTTCCCTGCAGTCTGGCCTTGACGCCTGGACTTTTGAGAGGACTGAGGCCACGGACCAATCAGGGGAGAATATCGATCTCAATGACACTGTCGACCCAGAGGCTCTCAGAGTTCGACAGGAACTCATCCAAAATCATTTCAGTTAGGATGGAATTCACCATTTAATTGTTTTAAAGATACACATAGCTATTGTTTTCCTGTATGCAAACATTTTGTTAAGGGATAGTCCCCCTCCCCCAAAAAACATTCTGTCATTTAATCATAATTTAACATTTTACTTGTTTCAAACTCATTTTTCTTCTGTGGAAAACAAAAGATGATATTTTGAAGTTTTAATTAATTTCATTGTATGGACAAAAGTAAGTAAACAAATAAATAAAAAACACTGAGATGTTTCTCAAAATATCATCTTAATGTTCTACAGGAAAAAAGAAAGTCAAAGTTTTAGAATGACTAAGTGAATGATGATGGAATTTTTGGGTGAATTATCCCTTTATGAATGTGCTTTTTGTCACTCTTTATTGGTCCTGTGAACACAAAAAACTGCAAAGCTGGAGTTTTTTTATTTTATTATTATTTACAAGTAATTTAGGAATGAGATATGGAAATGGACAGGGTATTTTATTACAAGTTATTGTCATTTTAATTTAGTTATTTTTGATATTTTACTCAACTTATAGACCTGTAAAATGTTGACATCAATAAATAACACCTCAACAATAGTTGTCTGTTTATATCTCTGTCACGTGCATTATTTGTTTCAAAACTTAAGTTCCACAGGAACAAATGACTTTCCAAACAAGGCAAACCTCTTGCTAGTTATTTATGAACTCAGCTTCATTCACATTGTTCATTTTGTTTAGTTCATATCATCAGAAACACCTACCTACTAAGAGTATCTTCCTCAAATATCTCTACTGATGCTCTGTAATCTGAGTAAAAGATATATCAGGGCAAAAATAAAAAGCTTTAATTTTAGCCCGGGTTAATGAATGGTTCTGTCTCTGCTGCTCCGTAGGCTCGACTGTCAAAGGCGATAAATCAGCTGGTTGTTTAATGAGTCTCGCAGTCGAGCCCGGTGATGAATGTGGAAAAAGAAGAGAGACCACGCTGAACAATGACGTGCTGTCCGCAGTGTCTCTCTCTCGCTCTCTCTCTGTGTGTGTGTGTGTGTGTGTGTGTGTGTGTGTGTGCGCGCGCTATTTCTAATGTCATTACTAAAAGCAGACAGACGGAGAGCGCAGAAGCAGCAGAGGCTGCAGCATATGAACTCCACAAGAGTCTCCACTGGAACACAGTGATATAGATTCAAGCACTGTTCGCACTTTTTGTGCGCGCGCGCTATTTCTAATGTCATTACTAAAAGCAGACAGACGGAGAGCGCAGAAGCAGCAGAGGCTGCAGCATATGAACTCCACAAGAGTCTCCACTGGAACACAGTGATATAGATTCAAGCACTGTTCGCACTTTTAACAACTTTCGGGAGCAAAGTAAGTATTTCTAGGGAACTTTGTTTCATTCTTTAACACAGTGCCTTGTATTTTAACTTTGTATTATACTCAGTTGCATCTGCTCTGCCGCATTTATCTATCATCTTTAGCGTAGCGGAAGTGCAGTCAAGCTTAACCCGAGAAAAAGCACCTGTTACTAACAGTAGCTCTGGTCATTTATTTGGCCTGCCTCTACGAGTGTTATTATAATATTCAGATATAATATTATCCACAGTGATCATGTCAGAATCTGTACGGAGGATGTTGAGGGCGAAGCTTGTGGTGCTGGGAAGAGATAACTGTGGGAAGACAGGTAACACTGCAGTGTTTTTTTTCGGGGTTAATGACTATTGGTTGGTCTTGATGACTAATTGATCTGTTTTTCTCTTTTGAACTCCAGCTCTGTGTGTCAGATTCATCACCAGACGTTTCATTGGAGAGTATGAACATAAAAGGGGTAACACAAGTGAAATACATACACAGTGGTGCTGTAAAGCGGGTTTCACGCTCTAAATATTTGTGTATCTGCAGTTTATTCATAAATTCATAAGTAATCTGAATCATGTGACATGCCATATACTTTTTGTGTCTCTTAGAGGTCACCTACAGGTGTCAGAAAATCGTGGACAAGGAGGCGATTGAACTGGAGATTTTAGACACAGTTAATAAGGTACAGAATGCCTGAGATTAGATCTGACAGTATGCTGTGTTGTATTTTGGCTCTTACCTATTAAGGGACCATCTCTTTGTCACTGTGCATCTGCCGCTGTGCTGTTTTACAGGCCTATTGTTCCGTAGACTCAAAGAAAGGCAGCAGGATGATCTTGCCTGGTCAAACAGCTGATGAGACACAGGACTCTCTGAACCATTCCATTCCTTTCATGTCTGCTGTGCTGAATCTCAGGCTGGTGGAGCAGCTTTAACAGCCCGCCTGCCACTGATCGTGTTACACAGTAGAGCAGCACTTGTTAATTCATAGGATTAGGCTGAAGCTTTACCGTCTGTGTAAATGCAGTAGAGTAGCGGTTCTGATATTTTGGAGGACTTTGATACACCCAGTTTAGGTCTTGGAGCCTGTACAAATGAGCTGATTATATAAATCAGGTGTGGGTAAAAGGATAGTTTATCAAAAATTAAAATTGTCATAATTTACTCACCATCATGCCGATCCAGCCCTGTATGACTTTCTTTCCTTTGCAGAACACAAAAGAATGTTTCTGTCATTACATTGAAACACTGAATGTCAGTGGGGTTTCATTTTTGGGAAAACTATCCTTTTAAATAATGGAGACATCCAAAATGTGCAGTGCTTCGACTTGAGATCCAGGATTGAGAACCACTGAATTTGAGAAGCAGGAGGTTTTGGGTCTATGGATTTCATTTACAGCCTTTGTGCTCCTGAATTGCCTTAAGAATCACATCTGTGAAAGTCTAGATGCACGTCACCTCCATCCTCACAGATCCGCACACATTCACTCACGTGCAGGAGATGAAGAACTACTCAAATGTGTGAATCTGTTTTCAGGAATGTGCAGGACCTGCTGCGTCGTCTCTGGAGAGTTCCATTAAATGGGGTGATGGGTTTCTCATTATGTACTCTGTGACGGATCGCAGCAGTTTTGAGGCTGTGTCGCGCCTGAAGAGACTGATTGACCACATTAAACAAACGCTTGGTAAGACCATTCAGATTGTGGATGTGAATGATCACAAACTAAGGAGAAATAGTAACACTGTTCTGCTATTAGCGCTACTGCTAGCCATCTTGTTTATGTATATGGTCCCTCCAACTAGCAAATAGCGCTGTTATCCATCAGTGTGACTCAGCCTGCCTTAATTGGTCTCAGTTCAGAGATTTCACCTCAGGCATGAACTCTTAATATAGTACACTGCAGCGTGTGAGTGTAAGTTTGTAAATGGCAGATAGATTACAACTCTGCAGTATTTTATTATACCATCCATCTCCAGGTACTGTCATTTTAATGGCAGTCTGTTCTTTGTCAGAGCTACAGCATCCATTACATCATTCTGTGTCTTTGTGTGTGTGTATATGTATCTTATTCCAGGTATTCCAACAGTCATCATTGCCAACAAATGCGACGTGGAGAATGGCCGAGTGGTGAGGACAGATGAGGGACAGGCATTAGCATCAGACCTGAGGTCAGTGCGCTTCATTTCTACTGATAACTGCACAGTTGTAAGTGATAGTATGAAGTACATACAAATATAGGTTAATTTAACTGAATTGTTTAACCCCAAGATGCATAAAAAAGGTCAAATTTACCCAGTAGGGTGTGGTTTTTGGAATATTTTTTCCATTGCAATTTTCATTTTTATTATTATTAATAATAATATTTATTATTATTATTATTTTTGATCAAATTATAAAAATTAAATCAATAAAGAAATACCACTATAATACTATTGAACTGTAAACTATTTCATAATAATAAATTGATTTTATATAAAATAATAACAATAATAGTTATTATTTATATAACAACAGTACAATTACAATATTTATTATATCAATATTTACTAATATTTATGTGTTTTTTTTCTTTGCTCTCGTTAAAATATAAAGCTTTCATTTTGGCAGGAAAGCACAGGGGAACTTTTCTTTTGAAATGCTTCTCTTTTTTTGACAACATTTATAAAGCATTCTCATTACAAACTTTGGAAGATGTTTGGTGCATGTTGCATTTTCAAATGCATGTTATAAGCTCAAATAAATGTATATATTACATATAAATATTGTATGTAAGCATCAGCCATGCCATTTATATATGTTTTGGACATAAGTTCTTTGAAAAAAACAAACATTTGTTTTTGGTCAAAATAATATTTTGTTAATAATATTTCATAATATTATCAGTCAATATTAATGAATATTATTTATTTATAATGTATTCATATATTTAATTTCAATAATTACAATTCATTTCTTTACACTCCATTATCCATCCTAATAAAAAAATTGATTTCATCACTACCAGTCAAAAGTTTGAACGCACTTCGATGATCTTCAGTTTGATTTAAATGCCTTCATTACATCATTTAATATTTGAATTGGAAGGTTTTGCTGTGTGTGCTAAAGGTAGGGTTTCACTGCTGATGTAGGTGCAGTTTCTTTGAGCTGTCTGTAGCAGAGGACGCTTCAGCAGTGGAGGCCGCGTTCGGGCAGCTGGTGCGTGAAGTGCGTCAGGAGTTTCTGCGCCACCTGCTGGCTATGGACAAGCGCTCACGAATGCTGCAGATGAGACATGCACTCAAAAACAAACTCACACGGAGTAAAACCATGCAGTGGTGATGACCAGAAAGACTAAACGCAGTTCAGACATGACAACCATAGTGCTGTATCCTGTAACCTTTTAGAGAACAAGTGCCTTTTGGATTTCCAAATACTGTCATGGACATTGTCACCTGTGTCCAGCAAAAAGTAGTGTGTTTTTTAAAGGTGCAGTGTGCAATTTATGTGCCACTGGCAGGAACAAACTGAATTGTGAAAATAATGAATTAAAACACTACCTTCCATTGTTTGGACAAACAGGTAGTCTCACCTCACACTTTTGCAGCTGACTGAGCTAGAAACTGACATGTTTGATAAACGGTTGATAATCTACAGCAGGGGTGTCAGACTCAATTCCTGGAGCGCTGGAGCCCTGCAGAGTTTAGATTCAACCCTAATTAAACACACCTGGGGGCTGTTTCATAAAACAAGTTTACCAAATAAGCCAGGCTTATTTCAGTTAGTCTGACTTATTTTCACTTGATTTGGTTTCATAAAGCAAAATTACCATAGCTCAAGCTCAGTCACTCTGGCAACTTATGCTGGGAA
>NW_015547686.1:85143-92298 GCF_001515605.1 Sinocyclocheilus anshuiensis
CTGAGCTCCTCTAACACTGACCAATAGGAACGCATTGATATTATGGCGCTGACTCTCTCACATACAATTATTTGACTTTATTATCAGTCCAAAAATAAAAGTATACAGAAAATGCAACTTAAATAAATCAAATAAATCAAAATATATAGGCTACAACCGACTGTATTTAATGTACTATGTCCAAGATTTAATGATTTTGTTTTAAGATATTTGAAAACATTTTAACATGCTGCTACATGCGCATTCAGTTGATCAGCAGTTTCTAGCCATGCAGCCTTTCTCTCTGGTTTTATGACGGCTGTACCTTATGGTTATTAGAAGAACATTAAAACATTACAATATAAAATTGCTCTTTAAAGCATTAAAAACACTAAATTAAAAGTTAAAATCACTAAATTAAAAATGAAAATAAATAATATAAAAGAGACTATATTTTATGTGTTGAGGAATAACTAATTTGAGCTAGTAATTAGGGCTGTATTAGCTTACATTGATTTACAGTTACCGCTATCATAACAAATACACATATGTAGGATTAAAATTCTACATGTCACATTTAATGTCCAACAACAAATATTTTAGCAGAATGCATATTTTATTCAGAATTATTGCGCTATTATTCTATTGCGTTCCATCTGTTTAGCGCGCATGCGTGCAGCAGCGCTCGTTCACTCACGTAAACCTCGCCCGCTCCTGACAGCAAAATGGATATATTTGCATGACTTTCTAACATTTACAGATGAAAAATATACCTGTGACGTGTCAGTTATGCACTGAGGAAAACACAACGTCTCAAATGCAGTAAACATCACAAATATTCGCTGTTTGCCATGGTGGATCGATATGATCCATGATCGACATTAAGGGCTGCTTGAGAAGAAGCGAGCACATCAAATTATCCTGACTCATTGAACCTGGATCGAATTAGTGAGATTGCGTGAACTTAAATTGTCGTTTATGAAACCACGTTAGTCCCGATTGATTTGTTAGGTTATTTCAAGTCAGGTTTTGGACTTTAATCCAGAACAGAACAAAAACACAGATAATAAAATAATAAAAAAAATAGAACAAGTAAATAAGTAATAACAATATATAAACTGACAATTGTATGTGCAGGTATATTACAATAGACAGTTTTGTATGTACAGGTATATTATGTGCAAATTTGAAGTGTAGATAAATAAGTGTATGGGTGTATAAATAGTGTTGTGTGTTCCAGTTATTGTCAAGTGTTCATGAGATGGATTGCCTGAGGGATACCTACATGGTATGTGTGTTGGAACTGTTTTTATACAGTCTATGGTTGGAACAAAACTCTGCAGGGCTTCGGCCCTCAAGGAATTGAGTTACACCACCCTGCTATAAGTCAACCACTCCGTGCACCTTTAAACCAGTTTAAGAGAAAGTACTTTAACATTTAAAATGGATCCAATTGACCACTTGAGCTCAGTTTACCTCTTCCTTTGCATCAATTTCACTGTAAATTGTCATTCCAATGCAACATTCATTATGTATTTAAACTGAATTTTTGTGTGAGAAGTCATACATGCTTATTTAAAGGCACCGAATTCTTTCTGATACTGAGCTTGTCTAATATTAAGTCAAGCTTAAAATGGCAGATGACGTGCCATGTGGCAGATGATCTGTCTTCAGACTTGGTATTTTGATGCACTTTTTATCCAATTTCATTTTCATGTGCCTCTATTAGATTGAAATATCATGAGGGAACAGAACCAAATATATGGTGTGTTTCTATTTTACACAGCTGTTTTTAGACTTACTGCGTCCTGGCAGTGTGCACAATCCACTCTGTGGAGTAAATTGTTTCCAAAATGGGTTACAGGACATTGTATCGTAATGCTAAATGTTGTATTATTAATTTTGTTGTTTAAATGTTAATTAGAATGAGTGTTAATATTCATTTGCTGCTTTAATGTAAAGCAGATCTTAGAGAGAAAAACAGACTGTTTAATTTACAATTTTATTTAGCAAAAATGGTAAAAATAAATAAATACAAATTGATCAAATGCTCCAGTAATATCCAGCCTCCTCAACAGAAAGAATTCATTAAGTTATATATTCAAATAACTTACACATGGACTTCTATGAGAAAAGGTAAACGGACATCAGGCAACACACAAGATTAAGAAACAAAACATACAAAATGTAGAAAAGTAAAATGAAACAAAAGAGCAATACACATCCCTTTTAAAAACTATTATGAAAGAATCAGACAATTTTTTTTTTTTTTTACAACAAACAAGTAAATTGTGTTCTTAATTTATAGTTAAGGACATTAGATTAAGCACTGATATTTTCACATTGCAATAATCTATCCTTGATTTTACTTAAGGGTTTCATCAACCTGAATGAGGTAACAGCATGAGGTGTAAGAACGTGAATCTTCAAAAACATTACTATGCGTATCTTGAAAACATGAACAAAAGCCTGAGCTCTCGGTAAACACTATTAATATCTGAAGAGATCAGATTTCACACACTTCAGGACACAATACCCAATTCTCATGTGTAAGGAACATGAATGGGGAGACACAGTAGACTCCCATCTATCTCATCAGAGAACATCTGTCACCGAAGCACTGTCAGTCCTACTAACCACGTCTGGCCTCAGGATTCTTGGCCCCTAAAGGACGGGAGATGACATTTGCAAATGTCACATCTGATGAGCATTTACGTAAGGGCTATTTTCCCTTTGCTTTCTTTTTTCAATGCACTAGAAAATCTGACATACCATTAAACCACCAAACAGAACTCAGCTTCTTTACGTCACTTTGGAATTTTCGCAATTGTGATGAAATATGTTTTAGTATTAACTTCTATCAGACAATACTTCTGCGATTGTTGAAAACTCGTGAAAATGCAGATGCGATATAAAATGAGGGGCAGATACCCAGATCATCAGCCTGGGATGGAATGGTTTAACTAAAAGTAAAGTGTTTTCATAAACATACCAGCAAATTATTTTATGTTTTGATGTAAGGTGCAAGAGTTCTTATGAGTAGTGGTCAGACTCACTATAGGCAGCGCAGGCACTGTCCTCACTAACACAACCTGAATGATCACACACTGGATGATAAAGTAGGTTGTTTCCGAAAAGGGAAAAATACACACACGTTTTGCTGACAACTGACTCTAAGACACCAACAAGTCATAACACTACGATGAAACAGCCTAACATAGTCTATAGAACTTAAGGCAACCAATACACAGAGGCTACAGCAGGCCAGAGCTGCATGTTCAGCATTGAAAACACACAAACCTGAAATGAAGATATAAACACTAGATATTTCTGTCTTTTATCAAAAGTGTGTTTGACACTATTGTGTTTCTGGATTATTTCTTGTGCTTTTTTCTTTAAAAAAAAAAACAAAAAAAACACACTGGAAGTGTCGTCTGTGCACATGATACAGTGTTCAAGCTACGGCTGCTGTATCTCAGATGTTAGAACTGGTCTGGTTCTGGTGTTTGTCTGTGCTTGTTCATGTGCAGACACACACTGTGAAATGCACAGCAGTGAGAGAGCGTCGAGAGCTCTGATACGGTTAGAGAAATGCAAAAGGTAAATAAAGCGATAACAGAAGAGCCCCTAAGAGACAATGGTAAAGTAGTTGCGCTAGGCACGTATAACGTACGCCTGCTGTGTTGTGCTTTTGGAGAGGTTTACAGAACAGTGTAGTAAAGTGTGTTAAAATGATACAGAACAGAAGCCCTTAAATTGGCCCATAAGTGTAACGTTACTGGCATAGCGGTTTTATGGGATATTTCTGACTGCACGATTCCTCCTAAGTCGTTGGACAAGGCATGAGACCCCTGCTACAGTCTGGGTAAATAAAAAATCCTCTGAATGTGGAAATGGAGTGAGAGTGATGTGAGAGACATCTCAAATCATTCCCTTCTGTGACGGCGCCTGAACTGCGCTCTCAATAAATCACATCTGTTCAGTAGATAAGGCATGGTCAGAATTTACCTCACAGACCTCACTTCAGGACTGACACTACAAATACTATTCTACTACTCTTAAATATCTATCTAATGTTCCGAGTAACGTAAAAGAACAGTTCCCTGTGGCATCGATTATTTGGCAGAACAGAATTACGGAATATTTTTGTAAGAAAGAAGAAAATTATAAATAAGGTCATATGTAAAAAATAGCAAAACATATTTACAGAAATGTTTCGGTTTTTCAAAAACACCACAAAATAGACAAATGCAAATGAAAATAGTTAAACCTCCAGAAGAACGCCTGGAAGACCTGTATTTCTGTCAGTGTGTGACAAAGAACCTGTTTTTGCGCTCCATGTTCTGCCCTGGAGACACAACAACTGAAAACTAGACGAAACAACTGCACCTCAGTTGTGTTTCACAGACAAAACGGACACTGAACTCCTCAACACGTCATATCTTATGTTTTAGATCAGAGCTACAGGACCTGATAGGAAGCTGCACTACTCATCTAGCAGGACGAGACCTTCACCCCGATCCAGCCTTCAGAAGCTTTCCCACTCAGAGGTGCTATGGCAACTGTATCAGGCACACAATGGTGTGATATCTTTAAATTTTATTACTCTTTTCTATATCATTATTCTTTGTAGAAATCTTTTCGGTGTGCATACGTGAGCATACACATTGCTGGTACTTTAGGAACCTCCTTCCTGCATGTAGTAAATGGCACGATGGATTTTCTTTCCCTCATAGATACAAGGGATGAAACGACAACACGAAACAACAACACTGTTAACTGGCACGCTTTGGGCCCCAACTGTGGCGTGGTAGTCGATGCTATTTCACCCCCTCTGTCACTTCTGTAAGGGGCACGATTGAGCCGAGGAGGGCCTGCGGGATGACGCTGAGGTCTTTGTTGTTTTTATGTTTTTTTGTATTCTCCTCTCCTGTGGACACAGTTCCATTGGTACTGAGAACCGCCTGGTTGCTGCTGTTATTGCTGAAGGCTGCGGCGTTTATATTTGTGGGTTCGCCCTTGATTCTGGATGTGCTGTTGATCTGAGCGCTCTCCCCTCTGCCCTCATCGCTCTTTGCACCGGCAGCCTCTGGGTTGTTATTCGTGGCGATCTGCTTTAAGGTATCGCTCGTGTTTGTGAGGGTGCTAATTATCACCGTCGCTTCTGAGGAGCTTGTTGGGGTATTTGTGTTGTTGTTTGTGTCTGTGGTGACCGCACTGGATTTGGAAGCTCCATTGTGCGAGGTTTCTCCATTAGCCATGACCTCAGGGCAGATGAAGGGAGACAACTGGATCCCTCTGATCAGACACACCAGCCCTCTCGTTTTCTCAAGCGAAGCCTCCATCTCTCTCTGCTGGGCCAGTACGCTGTTCTTGCTGTCCACACAGCTCTGTGCAGGGAGAGAGGACACAGTGCTGCTGACTCATACAACCAAAATCTCATCATTATATAGTTAGTGGCCTTTTGGAGGTACGGAATAATAAATGAATGCATCGGTTTGATTTGTAATTTCGGTGGTATGACTCATTGTGCAGACAAAAGTGGATATGAACTTAAGAATTCTCTCACCGTTATAGAGTCGCTGAGCTGTCCGATTCTGTGCTCCAGCGTCTCTCTTTCCTGCTGCAGCTCTGTGCTCCATCTCTTCAGACGATCTTTCTCTCCCTCTTTAGCTGCAGGGAAATGAGTGTACGTTTAAATCTCTAAAGAATGCACAGGTTGGGTTCTGGAAGTAAAAATCTCATTCATTTTCCTCATAGAGAAATCAATTTTTAACAATTCTGTAGAACCCTTTTGAAACGGATCTACCATGAGAGCAGAGGTTATTAATCAATTGTGGAGGCTTTTGTTGGAGCCAACAGTCAGCATTTAAGGCACTTATGACACATTTAAGATGCATGTTCTTGAAAGAGCTAGGTTTTCTAGCATATTTACTTCAAGTGCTTCGATCTTCATATTTACAAGTAGGCTACTTTCTACGGTGCCTGTGTTTGTGTTTTTATTGCAACATTTTGAATCTTTAAAGGGAGGTATGAAAGTCAAAGCAAATCGAACACTGAGACAAATATAATAAAATTCATTAAAAAAATCAAATACCATTACCATCTTGATAAGATATAGCATATTATACTTCTGTCCTTGTGTCTCGTTGTATTTCAAAGTGGTATATTGTACTACCATTATTATTTGATTACATAATTTGCAACGCTTCAAAAGTTGTAGTTCATGTAGTTCATAAAGAGAAGTTAAGTGCACAGCCTAGAACTTTCGTCTTTTCTCCTGATTGTCATATACTTTTCTGCTTTTTTCAGTGTGCAATGTCGTGGTTCATCTCAGAGCTGGTTGGTTTGGTTCATGAGTTGAAGAATTAGGGCGTGTTCACACTTGGTGTCTTTTTTCACAAGAAAAAGTTGACAAGGGCGTTTTTAGTAAAAAAAAAAACTGTCAGCATTTTGGTTACACATAGCAGCCGAGGGTGTCTTTTGTTGCTATAACAACAGCTGCAACAGTAGCCTAAGTTGGCTCTTGCGTTGGCTTTTGAAGTTAACGAGGAGGAGAATGTCGGTTCACAATGACGTTTGTGGGTGCACGATATTATACGGGAAGGAAATAGTATGATGTGTATTATGATAGAGTTTTGTGCTCATATCATGCAACTCCTTGTGCTCCGAAACTAGTACGATAAGTCTATCTACCGGCACTTTTTTTCTTGTTGTTCTTGTTGTTATGGAAACGACTGGTCTTGCTACTCGCTTGTCATTGGTCAGCTGTCAAAAAGGAGCTTGATGTAGGGCGGGTTTTTTTTTTTCCAGAAAAGTTTAAAGGGGTCATATGATGCTTTTTTAAAGATCATTATTTTGTGTATTTGGTGTAACAGAATATGTTGACATGCTTTAATGTTCAAAAAACACATTATTTTTCAAATACTGTACATTATTGTAGGTCCTCTATGCCCCGCCTCTCTCAAACGCTTCGTTTTCTACAAAGTCCCTCCTTCCGACAAGCGCAGTCTGCTCTGATTGGCCAGCTGACCCAGTGCATTGTGATTGGCCGAACACCGCAAGCACTCGTCGGAAATGTAACGCCCCTTACCATAATCGCAAGCTTCATCTTTCAAAATAAATGTAAAGACAGAGCCCGAAAGGGGAACAGAGTCGCGTGACAGACACAGTGAT
>NW_015547686.1:92871-104165 GCF_001515605.1 Sinocyclocheilus anshuiensis
GTGCACATTTGGGCCGCATTATGCTAATATTGCCACATAGTGAGGTAGATATGTGGGGGCGTGTTAGAACCAGCCGTTTTAGGGGGGTGTGGCAGAGTCTTAACTTTGATAAAGAATATCTCTTTGGTTTTGAGACTTTAGTCTTTGCAACTTGAGGGATCTTATCTATGCACAATCAGCTTGTAACACTCCAAAGAGAAAGGAAAACTTGAAATCGCATCATATGACCCCTTTAACTTTTTTGAAAAGACGCTGTGAGCTGCAGAAAAAAAAAGCCGGTGGTGGCGTTTAAAAAAGCGCTCATTACTTTTTTGAAAACACGGTTTACTCCATAGGATTATAATGTAAAACAGACACTGGCAGCTTCAAAAAAGACACCAAGTGTGAACACAGCCTTAAGTCAATTTTAAGACACTTTTTCCAAAGATCACCGGTTTACTGATGCATTTCATAAGAAACTCATAACAAGAGACCAATTTAAACTCCTAACTATATATTTAAGCTTACATCACCATTCTGTGTCACTGCAGGTTCACTGTTCTAGACAGCATTAGTTATATGTGAAACTCCTCACCTGCTTTATAGGAGATGTAGGAATGGACAATAGCAAGAGTCCCTGGCCACTCAATGGCATCTTCCTTCTGCAGAATCTGAAGAAAACATGTAACTGAATGATACTGAAATACACAATTTTTCACGGTCTGAATTGCATTCAAAGTAATACACACAAAAACACAAACGTACATAAACAAACACACATAAACATTAATGTGGAAATGAATTTAAAATAGTGAAATCAAATGAAGTGGAAAGAAATGAGGCTACCTAAACTTTCAAAGTTTGGAGCAGTCTTGATGTAAATTTCTGGTTTTTAATATTTGGAATAAATATTAGGTCCTGCATCAATTTCTTCCAACTTCAGAGGTCTTAAGCAGCAGAACTGTGGGCTCGTGCCTCTGGTTTTGGCGTTTTAGGCAGAGCTGCATGACGCCCAGATGATTAGCAAGTATCACATATGACTGTATTATATTATGTGACACATATAAGCACTAAATACTGACTCGTCAGTCAAAACCTCATGCTTATAGTCTCTATTCCATCTAAATTGAGCTTGTTTTTAAACAGAACATTTTTGGTTGGTTTGAGTAAAATAGTGGCCTCTTTGTCCTCAACTTCATCAAATTTTGCTCTGAAATTACAATGCCATTCATATTAAAAGTCTCTATATTGAAAGAATATAACCTGAAAGATTTAAATTAACTCTATAAAGACTGTCTGCTTTGTAAGACCAGTGACAAAAGTGAAACGTGACATGGCATGGTACAAAAAATGAAATGATTAACAATAGTGAGAGTGAACGGCAATGAATCTCTCAGTTACCTGAGACTCTTAATTCACCTCCGCTACCACTAGATGTCGCTGGTGAGCACAGTGAACAGTGGGATAGGGAAGTCTGAATTGTCTCAGTAACTGTAGTGGACTATCACAGTTACTTACATCCCCTGCTGAGCTGGGGCTGGGTGAGGGTGAATGAGATGGAAGGGTGAGTGAGAGAGCAGGGGAGAATGGGCTGCCCGCAGTGGGCCGCTGTAGGTCTGGGGAGGTAGAATGATGGCTGCTGGTGGTTGGGGGGAGGGGCCCCCGCTCCACAATACTGCAGTTTTTAGAAAGGCGACCTGGGTGAGATGAAACAAAGGACAAACAAAACACAAAAGAAAAGAAAAAGAAAAGAAAAGGAAGACAAAACATTGGTGTAGCATACCTCTGACAAGCTGTCCTCATTGGCTAGGGTAGCAGGAAGGAGCAGACGGGGGTGGTGTGATGGTGGTTGGGAGGGAGAGAGCAACGTTAGATCACAAAAGGAAGCATTGCATGCTGGGTAACAACACATTCTGCAAAAGCTGGCCTCAGATCAGTTGATAAAGGCAGAAGGCATTATATTTAGGCAGATGGGGATAAGAAATGCCAATAACAAAGAACGATCAGAGGGCAATGATTCAAAGAAGCTTATCAGTCATCAAGAAGCTTATTTTCATCTACAGCTAACACAGATGCTGTTAAATGTTAAGACGAGCCTTTAGGTGAATATGCAGCATCATATATCAACAGACATTGCACATTCATGTGTGCACTGGGCATTAACAGAACAAGTTCTTTATCAACAAGTACTAATAGCACACAGGGTAGCAAAGTTTCAACATCATATATATAAAAAATAATAAAGTATTATTGTTTTAAATTAGCTCTATTCATTTTACACATAAACCCAAGTCAAGAGTTTAATTCAACTAAACGATACAGCCGATAATATGACTTGGTCCCAAATGTGTTAGAGATCTATTTAAGAAGTCCAAAACAGGAAACAGTTCCTTTAGCTTCTCAACAAACACTACTACTGGAGGAGGATATTCAAACAAATATATTAACTACAGGTTTTAAATGAGACAGGAACTTTTTAATCCAAAAATAACAAAAAGCATAATTTTGGCTCTACTGCAAGTTATTCTGATCACATTAATACTCACATACTTCACTTTTGACAGATATTTGTCTCAAGCCACATTTTCGTGCTCACAGCTTCAGTTCTTTCAGGGACAGTTTACCGTAAGATGAAAACTCATTTGCTCACCCTCATGTTAAAAGAAGATATTTTGAAGAATGTCTCAAATTTTTTAAAGTCAGTGGCGTCCAATGTTGTTTAAGACTCAGAGTTTCCATTATACGGACAAGAACAATCAACAAAATCTTCAAAATATCTTATAGAAAGAAAGTAAGTCATACAGGTTTGGAACAACATGAGGGTGAGTAAATGATGACAGAATTTCTGGGTGAACTACCCCTTTAATATGCAACAGACTGGTCATATCAAAAGTATCAAAAGATAACTTTGGTCAACTATAATGCTGCGTTTTGAGTTTTTGTACTTGAGTCTGTCCAATACATGTATTAGTGGCACACTATTGATGCAGTATTGTCGCACCTTTAGGATGTGCACAATTCGTCTAATTGTAAATCTATCAAGCAGGCTGTGAACATTGTCTGAGTCTTTTACTAATGTATACACTTTTACAGCAGCCTGAAGACAGTCATTATCCCACTTAACACACTGCAGGGTCATTTCTTTCTGCCTCACACATACACTCCAGAGTGCCTGTAAGCACATCACATAATCAAACAGTCATTACTGTTGAATGTGTGCTTGTGTGAGACGGAGAGAGACTGACTGATGGGAGTAAAGCTGAGTGGATCAGTTCAGGATGAGAGCTGTAGAAAAAGGGCTTAAAGAACTGAATAATAACTGGCTAGTGATTTTTAGAGCAATAAAACTAGACAAATTAGTCATTTTTGTCACATTTCACAGATGTGGATAATATCTATGTTGTGAAAAACTCGTTTGCATTTAGTTTTCAACTTGAAACATTCAAAATGATTAAATGTTTCTCTTTTTTTTTTTTTGACCTTTCAACGTTCAAACAAAATGCCATAATTTGTTCTTCCAGTGAAACAACAGACTTCTTTCGCTTTAACCCCGCCCCTTTCTTACAATCCACTGCAAACTCCCATTCAGATCTGCCTCCAATCCAATCAACAACCAATGCATAGAACCAAGTCTTTCTTTTTGATAATCCATTACACTTGGATATGTTACAATTTGGAGGAAAAGATCTGTCGCTACATCAGTTACATCGCAACTTCAATGTCAGAAGCAGAAATGGTGGAGGACAAGTTAAATCCCTAAAGTAAGAATGAAAGCAACAGTGATGCTTGCCTTAGCAAAAACCTCTAACAACCTGTTATGTCTATGCTTGGATTTTTTCAAGCAGAGTATCTAATAGAGGCACAGAAAGACAGCGTGATTGGCTGAACTCACCTCTCTTCCTGCTAGACTGGTTTATGGAACTCAGATACGACACTGAGCTCTTCTTCCGCTGAAACACAGAAGCATAGATATGTAAATGTAAGCATGGCTCATTCCATTGGATATTTTCAATCTGTTTCCACTAAACTGCTCTTGTTTAATGTGTGTGTACGTTTGTTACCTCTGGTTCAAACATGGCTCCACTATATATTGGATTTGCTGTTGTTCGTCTCTTGCGTTCCTGACGCCTGCTTTGAATCTCTACACAAGCAAAGCGGGAAAGGTCAATACACATGCATGCACACAAACAAACCCACACACAGACACATTTCTTTCTCCTGACCTTCTAGATAGTCGCGTGTGACCAGTCCCAGAGACAACATGAAGGCCAGTTTCTGTGGAAAGAATGCATGCCATTATCTAAGTAATCAACATAATCTACATCACCATACTTATCATTATCTTTATTATAAACTGTGATGTAAACATAAATGTATTTTACCAGAGGGCTCTCCTGATGTTTGGAGGCAGGAGTGTGTGTGTTGGTGGGGGCAGGTGAAGATGGCGTATCTAAAGACAGTGGAGGTGAAGTGTGTGTAGGCGTGTCTGGAGAGATGAGCAATGAAGTCTTTGGCTCTGTCCCATATTCCACTGTGGGTATCTGAAGCAGAAACAAAGATGTTTTAATACACTACAATTCAAAGGTTTGCGGTCAGTAAGATTTTTTTTTTAAATGTTTTTGAAAGAAGTCTGTGAAAATACAATAAAAATGTATTATAGTGAAATATTACAACAATTTAAAACAACTCTTTTCTATTTGAATATATTATAATTGTCATGTACTACTGTGATGGCAATTACAGTCTTCAGTGTCACATGATACTTCAGAAATCAGTCTAATATTCTGATTTGGTGCATAAGAAACATTTCTTATTATCATCAATTATGAAAACAGTTGTGCTGCTTAATATTTTTGTGGAAACCATGATACATTTTTTGTTTCAGAATTAGTTGATGAATAGAATGTACAAAAGAACAGCATTTATTTGAAATATAAATAATTTCTTTACTGTCAGTTTAATTTAATGTGTACTGCTGAATAATTAAAAAAAAAAAGCCAATATTAGAAGGAGACAGACAAAGATGGCTGCTGAGTGAACCGACTTTCCTTAAAGAAATGTTTTATGTGCTAATGAATGTTTTAGAGTAAACCTAAATACACTTCATGTGAATTTCCCTCACCGTGTTGTCAGAGCTTGGGCTGTTGTGAGGTAACTGCTGTGTGTGTCTCTGCGCGTGTGTAGATGTGGAGATCAGGATGCTTGTGTTGTTACAGCTGTTGGGGCAGGGCAGGCCATTGAGGATACGCATCTGCTGGACGTGACCAGAGGAAGGGAGGGCAGTGCTCAGTAACACCGGTGACTGTAAGGTGTGCACAGAAACCTGAGCAGCAGCTGGAGACAAAGACACTGGAGGTTTTGGCCTGACCTGCTCACACACAAACAGGAAAAAGAGAAGAATTATTTGTGGAATGACTGGAGAAAATAAAAGGTGGACCTAAGCAGTGAAAAAATGACTGAGGTATCAGAAAAGTGATGCTCAACTCGGCAGTTTAACACAGCGGCTCTTTCACATCTAGATTTCAGTCTCACAGAAAGATGTTTCCTACATTACTACGCCACAATACCACCAGCTCCACTCCAATATAATTGAAAATTGTCTATGTATTGACTATTATTTTATATTATAATTAATTTCAATAAAATGTTTAATTATTTGTTATGAATAACCTTATCTTTTAGTTTGCATCCATCAAGTTCTGAATGAAAAGAGAAAATAAAACGAGATGAAGTACCTTTTATTTGTAAAGTATGCAATTTACTCAATTATGAAAAAAACTTTGCATCATTTAATATATGAACCATTTTTCAAATAAAATTTCCAACTTAAATGATAATATTATATAAATGACTATATTTTTATGTGATATACACTATATAAAGTTTGAGGTCAGTAAGATTTTTTTTAAAAATATTTTTAAAGAGCAGGTCATATGGGTTTTTGAAAAATATCTCTTTTGCAGTTTATAATGTAGCTATCCTTAAATGAAAACAATCTGCAAAGTTGTTAAAGAGGTCATATGATGCTGCTAAAAAGAACATTATTTTGTGTATTTGGTGTAATGAAATGTGTTTATGCGGTTTAAAGTAAAAAAAAACACATTATTTTCCACATACTGTACATTAATGTTTCTTCTCTATGCCCCGCCTTTTTGAAACACGTCGATTTTTACAAAGCTCATCGGTCTGAAAAAGCGAGGTGTGCTGTGATTGGCCAGCTATCTAATGCGTTGTGATTGGCCGAATACCTCAAGCATGAGACGGAAATGTTACGCCCCTCACCATACTGTTGATGCCGTGTCCCGGCCGGAGCGATGAGGCAAAAACATTAAAACCCATTACAAACAAGGCATTTGTTGCATCCAGTGGGGACATAATTACTTTAAAATACCATATGACCTGCTCTTTAAAGATATTTATAATGTTAAAAAGATTTTCATTTTAAATACGTGCTGTTCTTTTGAACTATTTATAAAATAAATAAAATGGGACGTGACACTGAAGACTGGAGTAATGACTGCTGAAAATTCAGCTTTGCCATTGAAGGAATAAAATACATTTGAATATATAGAAAAGTTTTATTTTAATTAATATTTTACCAGTTTTTGATCAAATAAATGCATCCTTGGTAGGCATAAGAGACGTTTCAAAAAAACATTTATTTTTAAATCTTATCAACCCCAAACTTGTGTTCCGCCATGTTATAGAAACTTACAATGTGATGTATGATTTATATCAACCAACCCTAGCATATATGCACACACACACACACACACACACACACACACACACACCATATACAACAGAGAATACAACAGCACAGAATACTGCTGGAGAGAGATCAGGGTTAAGGTTCAGTTTACTGTAGGGTCAAAAGCAACAGCAAAAGCAGGGATTGCAAATGTCACCACTAAGCAAGCACAAAGAAATTAAATCCAGAGCAAGAAAACAAGGTGGAGCATGAAGAAAATATCATACAGAAAAGTAACACCTGCAGCTGAAAAAAAACCAAGACACATAGATGCACACTAACACTCAGCAGTGAGGGGTTTTCACTAGTCCAACCAGGCATTAGGGTGTGAAGGGTTTCTATGGAAACAAACCTGCGGTAGAGTGGCTGGCCGAGTTGTCTGTCTGGCTGGAGGAACAAACTGAGGAACTTTGATTGGTTGGGAGGCAGCTTGCACCTGTGACAAGACCGCCCATTTAGACACCCTTACTTCACTAATCTGTCCAACATATTACATCCTACAAGAAATACCTTTAGCTATTTAAGCCACGAATAGAGGCAGATGCAATGCAATAATTGTGTCTAAAATCTAAAAGAACCAGCCCTGAGCTCTTGGGATCTAAATTAAATCCGACAGCCTGAAATTGCCCCCCAACACATATGCAGTTTTCAAAACAAGTGGGAATAAACAAAACTCTTCTTGTTCTATAATGAGGGCCAAAACAGCTCTAGAAATACTTACAACAACAGTGCTATTGGGTATGACTCGCACCGGCTCTGCTCCCTGATTGGTCGTTTGGATGACTGGTTGGAAGTTTACTGGGGACTTTTGAGGATCTGAGCTAGGAGGGCTTGCCAGGAGTGTGTTGCCAAGGGTTGTAACCACGGTTATAGTAGGTCCTGGTGTCATGATGATAGGTGAGGTGGGTGTGGCAGCTCTCAGCATCAGAGGTAGAGTCTTTGAAGCAATGACAGGGGCCACAGAGCTCTACAGGGTCACAAACACATACACGTGTTGTAAACATGTTTATTTTTTTCTTTTATAGGTCAGGTCTTACTGAACCTAATGCTCTGCAGAATATTCTGGCGACTCTTCTTATAATGAAAAAAAAAAGCCACTGAGATAATGTCACTGAAGCTACCATGAGTATAACTGCCATTTTTGCCTTAATGACATATCTAAAAAGAAAGTTGACATATGTCAATGTTTTTTAGTATTTTTAGCAAATACTTACATACGTAAATATTCAGTCTCCTCTACTGACCAGTACGTAAGACGTAAATAAGCATATGCACATCCCTAAGATGTAAACTGCGTGTGCACAAAGCATTTTTGAATCTGAATGAAAAAAAACTGTTTGACCATTGATCAAATTATTTCAGGTCTCTTTAAGTTATTTGGATCGATTAAGGTGTTTACATGAAGGTTTTTCAGTCCAATTAAGCCATCAATGCGATTACTTGGATGTGTGTAAATGTAGCTATTAAGTCTCACAAGATCAGTTTGATTCATAAATGAATAATTCAGACCACTGACTCAAAACAACCAATTTAAAGAAACTACTTCTCTCACTGACTTTCACGAATATGCCAAAGAGAGTTAGGGCAGATGTCAAGTGGATAACAAAATTAAACTTTAAGCCCATCCTTCACACAAAGCTATAATATGGCTTCAGGAGTCACATGGACCACTTTTATGGTGCCCCTGTTTGAAGCTTGAAAGCCTCAGTGCTTAGCCTAACTGCATGGAAATCATAACCAAAACAATATTCAGAAATTTCTCATAAAAATATTTCTATATGGACCATTTTTATAATACTTTAGGGTGTGTCTTTGTCATTTTGGAGCTTGACAGCCCAGGTCTTCATTCCTTTCGTGTTCCCAGAAAGAAAGTCAGTCATATGGGTTTGGAACAACATGAAGACAAGTAAATAATGACAGAATAGCTTGTTTGCACATGACGTCATGTCACTGCATAGCTGTGCAGATTAAGGGCAGGAGGTGATTTTCTACATATGAAGCACTATCACAAACTCGAAATGCATATGTTTTGCGTTGTTTATGGTTGCTCAAATCGATCAAACTGAGAAACCACAAGGATCTTTTATAGTGTACCAAAAGTTGTTGTTCATAAGTAGGAAAAAAGCAAGAAATTGACTGAAAAACGCAGGAAAAAGTGGCTTGTAAACCTGCGTCTGCAGTCGGAAAAAGCAGAGTCAGATAATGCTCATTTGCGCAAATGGTTAAGATATTAATAATATATTAAAATATCACAAACATATTTAAAACTATACATAGTAATACAACAGGGCTACAACTCTCACGCATTCAGCGTGAAACATTCAGAATTCACTCACTGCTAAATGCCACATAGACACGATGTAAATAAGAGATTCATTGTGCAGTTTAGAGAGCTCCGTTGATTATAACAGAACATTGTGAGATTGTGATAAACTGAAGAGAGTGACAGCTTTTTAGTGATTATATGGAAGCATATAAATGAGGGATTCACTTTTGAAATAGCTTGTTTGCAATCAGGGTTAGTTGGATCATGTCCAACATATGTTGTGATTTTCTGTTTATACCTTTCTCTTGTAATAGTGTCTAAACCAGTACAGTACGGACTTTCCTCCATCAAATCCATTCTGCTTTTAACTTCCTGCCCTCCATCTGAATTCCACGCGTCATCAGAATCGTGACTGCAAACAAGCTATGTTTTAGTTTTGTGTGAACTAAACCTTTAAATGTTCATCTAAAACAAGGCATTGTCTTTAGAGAGATCCTTTCTTCTTGTGTGTTGTGTGGGTACCTGTGGAGCAGTGAGGCTGGCAGCAGGCAGAGGCGTCTGTGTCTGTGTGATGAGCAAGGTAGATGTTTGCCCATCGGCTTGAAGTGTCTGCAGCTTCATATCTTCCTGTTTCACCAGTAGATCTCTCCTTAATTGCTCCACCACCTTTTTCTGAGGGAGAAAGAGAGAACAAGTGCATGTTCATTTTTTGTGTGTTCTGTCACTCGAACCTGCAATGAAATCTCCCTCACTCACACCCTCTCTTTCTGCCTGCTGTTGATAAGAGAGTTTGTGGTGTTGGATTTTGGGCCAGCAAGAGGGAACATGGAGTCCTTACAGCTGAACATCACTCTCTCTTTGTCTCTTTCTGTCTCAGGCAGGGGGCAACAGTATTCTGCTTTCAAAAACATCTTAAAAGTGTAAAAAAAATGGATTATGGCATAACAGGAAAATTTAGCAGTAATATATTACCATTAGCATCAGCTGTGACTATGAACTATGTCTGGTATACAACTGAAAGGAATGTCACTACGTTTGCTTCTTCAAATCAAGCGTAAACTCAGTAATTAAGGAAAGATATATTGAAGTAATGTGAAACCTGTGTCTAAAACTTTGCCCCTCTATTCCATTATTAAGGTATTCTTATTTATTAGCAAATCTTATTCAGTGTTTTTTTGTCAATATTTATCTATTAAAGGGTTAACTTTCAAAAATGAAAATTAGCCCATAAATTACTCACCCTCAAGTCATCCTAGGTGTATATCACTTTCTTCTTTCAGATGAATCCAGTCGGAGTTATATTAAAAATGGTCTTTGATCTTTCAAGCTGTTTAATGCCACTCAGCGGGAGTTGCATGCATCAGTCCAAAAGAAGTTAAATAAAAAGCACCCATCCATAAAAAAAAAAGTGTCTCACATGGCTCCGGGGGGTGAACAAAGTCCTCCTGTAGCGAATCGATGCGTTTTTGTAAGAAAAATAACCATAGTTAAAACGTAATAATCACTTTAATATAGCTTGCCTTCTCTGTTGTACACGGAAGGAGTTCCGGGCGGATGACGTATGAGGTCAGCTTTGCGCATGCGCCATTCAGAAGTGACGCACGCTGAAACGCAGCGGAGAGATCAAAACAAAACAACGGTCACTAATTAGAAGTACAAAACGAGGATTTGTAAAGAAGAATGTCGGAGGATTTCGATATAAGCCAAGAGGAGACTGGTTTTCCTTTGCTAAAGTAAGGAAACTTTGCTCCCTTTGCTCCTGTTAACAAACGTTAGTTTTCAAGAGACTCACCAGCGCATACGTAAAGCCGACCTCATATGTCATCTGCCTTGAACTGCTTCCTAGGGGTGCGCCGATCCGATATTCAGTATCGGTATCGCTCCGATACTGGCATTTTCTGCTGGATCGGGGTATCGGTCAGACGAGACTGATCCAAATCCGATGATATAGTGCGTATACTATTCTGTGTTATTATTAAGCCCCATGAAAGCCACAAAAACATTATAAAGCACCATAAAGTTTTCGTGCACTATATTTCAAGTGTTCTGAAGCTTTTCCATAGTTTAATGTGAGGTACAGATGAATATTTAAGTCAAGTTCACGTAAACTCTTCTCCCCGCTGCGTCTGTCTGCCATTCAGCATGTGTCACGTTCGGTTATGATAGTCAAGACAATGAAACTCTCTCAAAGATGATTAAATGTATTAAATGTTATACTTGATCTGTAAATAAAGATAAATGGTTTTGCATAAAAGGAATTTATCTTGCTGGAGTTTCGTGCTGTTTCTAAATCGTGTA
>NW_015547686.1:107734-111878 GCF_001515605.1 Sinocyclocheilus anshuiensis
TTTGGTTTTAGGACAACTTTGATGAAAGGTTTTGATCCACTTCAAATGTTGACTACTATAGTATATATTTATATATAAATATATTACTTGTTTTACATTAATGTATTTTACAACAATACAAAAAGCAATGTGTAGGCCTACCAGATTTAGCCCTACACTTATTCACTTTTATTTGTTACCCACTAAATTTTTTTTTTTAAAGTTTAGGATTTTATAAAATTATTGTGCACTCATGATTTTTCTAGAGTAAATTTTGCTACTCAATTATCCATTAACCTAGATTATAATAGTATTTTTGTCATAGATTTAGATTATATTTTTTTGTTTGTTATTTTTTTTTATAATGAAGCTGTCTATATTTAGTAGATTGTGCGTAACATACAAAAGAGTGATGATCGACCTACACATCGAGGTATAGAAATTCTACACTCATTTAAAAAAACTGCGCTGGTATCGGATCGATATCGGTATCGGCAGATACTTAGAATTTTTGGTATCGGATCGGTATTGGTTCTGAAAAAGTGGTATCGAGCCATCCCTACTGCTTCAGTGTACAACTGTTGGCGTAAGCTACATTAAAGTGATTATTACGTTTTGAATATGGATATTTTTCTTACAAAAACGCATCGATTCGCTACAGGAGGCCTTTGTTCACCCCCCGGAGCCATGTGAGACACTTTTTTTTATGGATGGGTGCTTTTTATTTCACTTCTTTTGGACTGATGCACTGCAACACCCGCTGAGTGGGTTTGTCTGAAAGAAGAAAGTCATATACACCTAGGATGACTTGAGGGTGAGTAATTTATGAACTAATTTTCATTTTTGGGTGAACTAACCCTTTAACTGTATGAACGAAAACAGTTGAAGCACTCTTCCTAAATATCTTACTTTGTGTTCTGCACAAATATTTTTATGAATTTTTATTTTTTGGGTGGACTTTCCCTTTAAGAGTCAACAATGGTAGATGGACAAGTGTTTGGGAAACTTGTTAGGAAACACCATTAATTATACAATTCTATTTGGTGCTGCTAGTAGCACAGAAATTCACCTTTAAAGGTTAAAATGTTCATCTGTTCATTTTTATAATACCATCAAATCTTTTTTCTATTTTAGAAGGGTTTCCACATAAGAACTAGACCATTAGCATTTACAAGAACACGCTGAGCCCTACATTTGCATAATAAGCTCAAAACACTGTTATGAAAAACATTTTCAAAATAGACATGCTTTAGTGACGTGTGGTAGGTTCTTTACAAATTAACAATCATCTTACGATGAACGGGACAGAAATGGAAGTTGTGTAGAGGAATGAAAAATAAACAATTTGCAACCTTGCACACTTATTGGGCTCTGTTATAACTGTGCAAATAAGAAACTCTACTGAGAAAAAAGAATGTGATTCTAAATGGTGAACACAATCATTCCTCACGAACCTCAAATGCAATTTATTTGAAGCCATTCACTGTCTTCGTTACAGTTTGGCATCAAAAAACTTGCACATACATACATACATACACATGAGCACGCGTACACAAAGCAACATTAAAAAAGTATGGATCCATAACACTCATAAAGAGAGGACAGAAGGAGAGAGATATCAAAAGTTTAGATGGCTGTAAGAGTGCCTGGCTTTACTCAATGCAGGCTACAAATGTGCAATACAGCTTCTTTGTGTTCAGCTGAGTGTGTGTTGATTCTGTAACCAGTGAAGGCAGAGTGACAGTTACATTAATGAATATGAACACAACCCCCCCCAGCACAGTCCTCTCACTGATTACAGCTTTAACAAGCTCCCTCCACCATCTGTTAGACTCACACGCTCCTAGATCTGGGAGAATTCCACCGGACACCGAATGTGTGTGAGCGAGGAAGGCAGTGCACTTTATTAAAATAGCACTGCAGGCTGGTACATTTCTGAATGACAAAGCTTTAAGACAGTCACAGCGATTATAGGGCTGACCTTGTGTTTCTCTGCAGAATGACCTCAGGTGTGTGTTTTTCTCCTGTTGATGGCAGCTGATCTGTTCTGTTACTTTAAAAAGCTTTGAGATACTAATTAAAATTCTTCTCCGCTGCCTGCAGTCTACAACGCATCTTTTCTCCATCTCCTCCACAGAACTTTGGGTTCTGTACAGTAAGCTCAAGCGAAGGACAGTACGCCACGTAATCATCCCCAGACATTAATCATCAGTTATTGAAATGCCAAATGAAAGGGGGGAGAATAGATTCGAGCGTGTGTGTGTTGGCAAATTGTTCATTTGGCAACACAAAACCACAGCGCACAAATCACACCACAAATGTTCAGCACAATACAACACAAAACAATGCCATGATGCAACACAGGTTTCATAACCTAACAAGATCGCCTCGTTTTCTTGGGACACATGAGGAGATAAAGACTTTCAGACCCCAAGTAATTGAACTGATCAAGACACACGTGTAGCTGGTAGAGAACACTGATACGGCAGCAGGTGTTCTCTCAGAGAGCAGCTCTCACCTGCCGCTCACTCAGCGCTGTGATCTTGGCCTGCAGGTCACGGAGCTGCAGCTTCAGATCTGCATTCTGTACAAAGAACACACACACTCCTCCCTGATACACTAGTCCAGCGGACGATATATGAGAGCGTATCGATCAAACAGTAACGGAAATGTTCAGTGAGGGAGACGCACCTGTGGATCTTGCTTCATCTGGCTCACGAGTTTCTGCATGGAAGAGAGAGAAAGTTTTAGCATTCTCATGAGTAGAAATAACATGCCGATGCAGAGGACAGTGAGGGTACTACAGCCGCAACAATTACACACTCCTTCCATATGGTGTGCGGGGAGGATACCTGATGGATCTGGATTTCCACTTTGAGTGCTTCCTGTAAATTTTGCAGTTCCATCATCGATCTCTTCCTCCCAAAACCCAACACAGCTGCCTGGTGAATAAGAGGAAGAGAGCAGATATTATTTCATTAATTGTGATGTTATTGAATGACTACGAATAAAAAAGAAATAAGAGAGCTTTTTGAGGTCTCAAAGTGTGTATGACTATGCCATGACAGATCTGTTAGTGTTCTAGTGCAAGTGTGCAGAAATCTGCTCAGTGTGAGTAGGATATATCAGTGTACTGATTCAATCAGAACTACTCTCATCAAATCCTGCCTGAACACCATGAATCAAACTGAACAGCACACTTTTGCACATACACATTCCTGTTCTTTTCCCTCTGTTACTCTTCTTTGGGGGGAAATGATGCTGATGCTGATGCTGATGCTGATGCATGCATTAACCATTTCCATCTCTCCCAGCCTCTGAGAGTCCGTTGTAAAGAAACCTCTTCAGAACTGTTTCTACGCTAATGTTTTGAATAATAATTACACTGTGTAGTCCAGAAAAACATTTAAATTAATTAGCTAGCCAATGAAACACCATAAAGTTGACTATCACAGTTGTGTCAGAATGTGTGCACCCCCCTTAGGACAATGGTTTATTCTATACCTTCCCAACGTCTGCCGTCTTGAACACCATCCAACTGGCAGAGTGGGGGGGTGGAGCTGGAATAGACAAGAGAGGATGGTAAGGAGCACACACATTTACACACAGCAGCGCTCTGGCGAGTGGCAAATCTACATCAGAACAACATAGAAAGTGGAAGCTTTGTAGAAAAAAAGATTTGGGCTGCATGCAAAGGTTGCTGATTCAATCTCAAATTTAGAGGACACAGAAACTGGAGGCTTACTGGAAAAGAAAACAATGCTTCTTTATTTGCTGAAGTTACTTAAAGGGGTCATATGATGCTATTTTAAAGATCATTATTTTGTGTATTTGGTATAACAGAATATGTTGACATGCTTTAATGTTCAAAAAACATTATTTTTCAAATACTGTACATTATTGTAGGTCCTCTATGCCCCGCTCTCTCAAACGTGTCATTTTCTACAAAGCCCCTCCTTCCGACAAGCGCAGTCTGCTCTGATTGGCCAGCTGACCCAGTGCATTGTGATTGGCCGAACACCACAAGCACGCGTCGGAAATATAACGCCCCTTTCCATAATCGCAAGCTTCAGCTTTCAACATAAATGTAAAGACAGTACATAATGTCCTTAGTTTTACCATCAGTTCAAGCCCGAAAGGGGAACAGAGTCGCGTGACAGACACA
>NW_015547686.1:112280-122287 GCF_001515605.1 Sinocyclocheilus anshuiensis
CGAGCTTCAGCTTTCAACATAAATGTAAAGACAGTACATAATGTCCTTAGTTTTACCATCAGTTCAAGCCCGAAAGTGGAACAGTCGCGTGACAGACACAGTGATGATGCTCGTATGTATTTGCAGTACACAAGCCGCGATTAAGAAAGTTGACTCCACTGTGATGTGACTCTGTCTCTCTCTCACGCACACACACATGACGCGATACTCTACACGGCGCAAAACTCCGCATTTGAACAGTCAATAGCAAATACTTAAACTATTAAGAAAACATACTTACAGCAGCTGATTCAGAATAAGTGCCAGATTGGCATAGCAAAGTCGGAATTGACCCTTTTTTTTTTAAATAGCGTTTGCACAGCCAGCCTTGTAGGCTACTCTCCTAGGTTCACAAAACTGTCGTCCATAAAATGCGTTGCACAAATTTGAACATCTGGGTTGTGCTGTTCTGTTGTAAATAAATCTCAACCAATGATTCCTCATTGCATCTACTTCCGGAAGGCCAAATAAAGTGCTTTCGCACAGAAACACACAGGGTCTCCCTGACATGGCTGCATCAACACTACTGCGGTTCCTGAAACCACGCCGCCTTTCTTTGCATGAATATTTGGGTGGCATTACGCAAATATTTCCACATCCTGGCGTAGAGATGTGGGGGTGTGTTTGAACGAGGCGTTTTAGCCCGGGTCTGGCTCAGCCTTCTCTTTTAGATAGAATAAATCCTTTTGTGGGAGACTTTGAGCTTTGTAACTCTGCAGATCTTATACATGCACAAATAGCTACATAACACACTAAAGGAAAGTAAAAATAGAAATCGCATCATATGACCCCTTTAAAGGGACAGCCCAAAAATGTAAATTCTGTCATCATTACCTTCATGTCTTCCAAACCTGTGTGACTTTTTCAGACAGAGTTTTGTTTTGTTTTTTTGTACAGAGTTTTAATTTTTGGGTGAACTATTCCTTTCAATCAAGGTTCCTGGAATGAAAGAACTAGACCTGGGTGATAAAACGGTATCGATATTTATCGACGGTACACCTTCTTCGATAACAATATAAAAAATGTCCGATATAGTGCACGATATAGGCACGTGCGATGAGTGACGGCAAGATGCGGTGATAATGATGTAAGTGACGTTGTTCCATTTTAATGTTTTGTTAGTCTAACCCACGAGACGCGCCGCTACTGTGTTATGCATTCAAAATATTAGAGAAATATAGAAGCTCAATGCGGAGAAGATCTTGATCAGGTGAAAACCAAAACCAAGCATTTTTTAGACGGACAAATATGACTGCTGCACTCGCGTCTCACAGAAGAGATGTATAGAAAGCCATGCAAAGTTAAAACAGTTTAAACTTTTAGAAAACACGTCACGAATTTGTGGAGGTTTATTCCTTTTCACTGCGTCTCATATGTTTTTAAATGCAATCTGTGTGATGGGCGATTCAGCTCTTTGTATTAAGCATAAATACATGATGCTGTTTTGTTTATAATTGTTTATGCAATTTGAAATTATATTTGATTTATATGAGTTAATTTAGAATGCACGTTTTTTTAGAGACAGTTACTTCCTTGCGTTGACAATTTAAATGTGCATTAAATGTGCAATTTAAATGTGCTGCATTATTTTGTTCATTGCGCCCTCCTGTGGCCTCAGGAGACAAGACGAAAGTTTCCTTAAAACCTATTTAATCTGCATATAAAACATTAGAAATTAGATATTTAATTTTTATTGTGTGTTTGACTGTTAAAACAAAAAAATATTTGTTGTTTGTCTCAAATTGGCTTAATTTAAAAATACAGTGGTTAAATTAAAAAAAAAAATTCTATTGCTCTTTGTTTTAAAAAAGGTTATAAAAAATGTCAATAATTATCGATACCGAACAATATGAAACATTATATCGTTGATACATTTTTTAGCTATATCGCCCAGCCCTAGAAAGAACTACAAATTGCTTCTGTGAAAAATTGTCCCCTAAACAGCATATATCTAAGTAGCTAGTACAATGTCCTGGAACAGCATATTTACAGAGACACATTGCAAACAAGTCCCTTGCAGACAAGTCAGTTCACTTGGTGGCCATATTGACCCCTTAACAGCTATTTCCAGCTTTTTTACCTTGTATTGGGAAAGACCGAAATCTATATTTCAATAACATAATTCAAATCAGGAAAAAAACCCCCATAAATTGTGCTTATTAAGGTCAACTCACACAAAAGGGTATTTTTCAGACCCTTCCGGGCCAATAACAAGCACATTCTATACTAAACAAACAACAATTGGCTTATTTAACAGCCACCATGTTGAGAGTCGCAATGCCTCCATCAAAAATTTTAAGGCAGGACTATAGCCAGGCACTATATTTGAACGTTGTGATTTCCCACATTCATACATGTACAAGTGGACTGTCTCTGTCTTATATGTCTTTGGAGTTGTATTCGATGATGTCAGTGCAGATTCACTCCCTGCTTTCTCTAGTTTGTTTAAGCTGTTATTTTTTGTTCTCTGTACTTGTGTCACAGAATCAGTCTCTGTCTCTGCCACAGATCATCACTCTCTTCTCATCGGAATGAAAGCAGAGACTACCAGATGGGCACTCCACACACTAAGAGCTTCTCACTCATCTACAGAGTGGCATCCTCTATCTGTAGTTGCACCAGTCACTGTGATGTATCTGCCTCAGGAAAGTATTTAACCAAAGGAATATACAAAATTGATATTTACAAACCCACAGGAAGCAGATTAACTTTTGCCTATTAAAAACATCAAATCCTGCATTATAATTGCCCACAGCAGAGCAAAAGGGCAATTTTCTGGGACTTCTGTATTCAGTAAGGGCAAACAGCCAAAGTGATCAGAACACTCACACACACACACACACACACACACACACACAACACACTACACCTGCCTGATCAGACTGGCATACCAAACCCTCACCTGTTGGCTCAGTAAACAGGCTGAAGCACAAGTAATTCAGATCTACTCCTTAGAGAAAAGGAACATATGGTACACCCTTTCTCATTCTTTGTCCTAAGCTTGGACTCAAACCTAATCAAATTTAACCAAACTTTTAAGGCATCCACACAAAAGCCGTGTTCCGTCACACATGGAATTGGTTAATTACCACTTTATTCACTTATATATGCACAGAAGGCTATATGTTTCCTTTCATCAGTTCACATGTTGATATAATCCTTTATGATGATAAAGGTGAACAGACTGCTTTAATTTTTATTCTGGAATACATAAATAATACACGTTAATAGAGTACTGCAGGGATTATGTATTTTTGTAGGCCAAAACCCGGAAACAAGTCAGCATTTTTTTTTAATTCTACGACAAAATACAACACAACAGTAACACCCCTTCGTGATGTTTTAAACTTTGTACTTGTCTTGAAAAAGTACAAGGTGGTTGCTAAATGGGACTACAGACAGAGGTTGTTGGGGACATTAAACGCCATCATATCGAACAGATAAACTCATCTATTCATTAGTCCACTTTCACAGCCTCGATGTGTTTATAATCACACTCTTGCAAACTACTCCAACTCACACTTTCAGTAAAAAAGTTTTTAGATTTTTGAAGTCATGTGACCGTGGTGTAGTTTGTTTATATCCTATGTTTAGCTACTTCTGCCTTCATTTGTGATGATTATCATGATGAACAAAACGTGTAAGACCAACTTTTGTTGGTCACAGAGCTTATTTTCTGCAATAATCCAAAAGCCAGTGGAAAAATCCTTTTGGGTGATGCTAACTTCCGGGTTGGCCTACAAAAATACATTATCACTGCAGGACTCTATTAATATAGGGCAGAAATATTAGAATCAAACCGGAGATGGGGCAAAAAGAGGGATGCTGGATTCGCCAAATTGTCATGGGGGGTGAGGAAAATGGCTGCTTAGGTTTAGAAGAACATGCTCTTCCTCAACTTTCATTCAGGACTCCATTTAATGAAGTCCTTGTAACCTTTGCATCACTCCATCGATTAGTCTATCTGTTTATAAGCCAACTCTTCAGAACATCTATTGTCCATGGATGCTGGAGCCAGCAACTTGAGACATTGCAATAATGTTTAAGAACTAACATTTACTTATTAATTACAAATTTAAGGCATCAATTTAGCTGAGAAAAAAAAATGTTTGTACTATATTGGACACGGTCACCTTATTGCTGAGAGCATGGACATACCGTATATTTCATGTATATGAATACACCTTGTGAGTATCTATGACATGTTTAATCCTTAAATGGTTTCTGTTTCCTGGGGGAACAGACATTTGAGAGGTTGGGGGAGGGCAGTGAATATGTGGGCCTAATGTCTGAGAAAAATACTGAAAAGGGGGCCCTGAAACCACCCAGGTCAAGTGACTTGGTATAAAAAAAACTCTGGCAGCCACTCACCATCTTTATGTTAAAGTAACATGATGGCAGCATGCAATGAGACCAGCACTGACCTCGAGGTAAACGCTGATATCTTTTACATGTTATTTACACACTATACAACTGTGTGTATATATATAAAACTGTAAAACTAAAACTAAAAGCATTATCTCAAACAAAAGCATGAAATTATATTATTTGATAATGCGTTGTAAATATAACTAAATTAATTAATTGAACATCATAGGGCAAAACGTCAATAAACAAGCATTTTACTGGCTGAATATGGGTGGGAAAAAAAACTATCGCAGAAAAAAGCAGGTGGAGAGAAGAAAAAAAAATGGCTGTACAGGCAACATAGTTGATAATGGAAGAGCACAGCCACACATGAATAAAACATGACAAAACTGAAAAGAGAAACCCGTGTTCTTTAATAACTTGGCACATGTAGCGATTTCAAGCTAAAAAAAAAAAAACATGGTGATCAAAAACAGGGTGTTATTGTGACGAGGAACAACCATACTGTTTGAAGGATATACAATACCAGACCTAATAACCAAAGCAGTACTAATACAAAAAAAGACACACAATCTTGTGAAACACACTGAGAGAGTGAGACAGCCCGGTCGCCATCTGAAAGCTTGAGAAAGGTCATCATCAGCAGCATCATTAGCGTTCCAGCGCATCCACACCGGAAACAGCACCATCACTTTATATACTCACATCACACATCAAACTCACTACACAGGGCCTACAACTTTACTCCACCTTATCAGAGAACGGATTTAAGGAGACTTTATTACAGCGAGCTCGCGTTTGTGCGGATAAGACAAGGCGTGGTGCCGAGAACACGAACTGGGGGAAAAATCTTTCACGATCACACGTCTTGTCGCCCTAGCGGCTCTTAACAATAATAGTAGCTTAACACCGCACAAGCTGCTCGAGCTCAACACATCAAGAGTACAGATACACACACTCACACACACTTTATCATGTTTATTGCTCGAGATCTCGTCCCTTGCTCTTGTAAATGGAAATGTAAGCGCAAAGTGCATTTATAATGGCATCCCATGACTGTTTCACGGCATGGTGTGAAAACTACGGCACGCGCTGTATTCACATTTTCATCCATATTAGCGCAGTTCTGCTAACCGAGTGTCGTTTTTAGGGTGTTTCGGTGCCATTCGAGGCGTTATTGTGTAACGGCTGTAAGTTATAACGTTTCGTTGACTGCAGCCGCACTCTCTCTCCCGCAACTCCTACAATAAAGAGAAATGAACAAAACCCCCCTGCGCTGCCTCTGCGCTTTCACATCCACTCAAATCACCACCAACACAATCACATAAAGAACGCGAAAAGAGTTCACAAAATGAAGATGAAAAACAACCGAGGTGCACTTACCCTCGTACACACTCCTCCAGCAGTCAAACCCCGATCTTCATACACTTACACACACACTCACCAATTATTTAAATATATATCTACAAACAGCCGAGCATTTCACCACTAACACCCTATCCCGCGGATGAATTTATTCCCTTTAGCGCCCTAAAGTTTTGAACAGTGTAACAGGAGGAATCTTCGCTTTGTTCGCTTGATTTTTAACCCAAAATACATAAAAAAGACAGAAACTGATATACAAAACAAGAACTCTTCTTCCATCCCATTCACCGCCAGCTTGTGCGCTCGGCGTATCAATGCGCGCAGAAGAGAGATAATGGGACAGCAAAACCAGGCCGTATAACGCACAAAATAACTCGTCCAACAGAGCACATTATTCGTCACGTTGGAAATTAATTTAATATTGTAGCAAACCGGGGCGAAATAATTATTGCCGAGCGCGAAAGAACACTTAGGAGAAGAGAACTAGTTTATGTAACGGTGCGGCGAATTTATTTCACTTTGCCTAAGGAACGGTTGTAGTGCGCCCCCCATTGCCTAGGGAAAAGTCCCGGATGTAAACTCAGCGAAACTCATGTTGAGTGAAGTTACCATAATGTGCATCCAGTGTGGGCCAGAGATATTGTTAGGACAACAGAAAAGAGATTTTCTCACGTATTCAATAAAATGACAGTACTTTACGGTAGTTGTTTTTATGTCTTATCCATGATAGCTTAAGTAAACCTATTATATCGTCGCATAAAGCCGCCAGAGCTGTTTAGACAAATTCAAACACAACGTTCACATTGCGATAAAAGACAAAAGTGTTTTAATAATTCATTTCAAAAGCATTTTTATTTCTAGTAATTTTGCATGTACGTCATATATTTTGGATGTTTTTGGTGATGTAGCTTAGTGGCTGTCTTGTACAAATGCTCTGCTATGCATTACACAAAATACTGCCTACTTCCTTCAGTAGTATGTACTTTTTATGCATACTGTGAAATTGTTCCGTATGATGTAATCTTATATAAAGAGTGATTGGTGAATGCAAACTAATTTACCCACAGTTACTTTTATTTATTTATTTGTCAACACTGCCAGAAATGTTGTGACCAGTTTTTGTTTTTTTTAGTGGCATGCGTCGTGTGAAGTGAACGGTAGGGGGAGACAGAGCGCTGTGTTTGTGGGCGATCGCTCCTGCTCTCTCAGCACCGTTTTCTTTTCTAGGCCTTTGCCTCCTAAACTGGTCCACACTCTCTGTCATCAGCACCACTGAGTCATCGCAGTTCGCTTTGAATTATCACTCCACATGAAAAGAACAAGTACAAGCCTCAACATTTTTTACATCCATTTAATAATGAAATACAGAACAGAAGAGTAACATCACTGTCGAGTCATTGCAAGCATAATATGCTAAAGCAGTTGAAATTAATATATCAGATGAAAGAATAACTTTTTTTTTTTCTCAAAGAAAAAAAAATCTGTGATGGTTGAAAATGTAAACAAAAAGAGCTGACAATAATGGCAAACAGGCTGTTGATGTTCTAATGAATGTAATTGTATCAGCTCTTTCTGTGTGTTTAATTACAGAGCTCTTTTCTGATGTTTATCTGTTCCTTTTCCTAGCACTCTTTGTTTGGAGGCACAATGAGTTGAGGACGCCTGTGTGGCATCGATCTTATATACAACACAAAATTTCCAGGAGTGAGGTCAGTGAAAGTAGTTGTTTACTATTTTGGGATATGCATACATTGATTGATTGCATTTACTTAATATAGACATTCCTAGAAGACTCTTTCTTACCAAAGTGCACAAGTAGCTAGGAATACACAATGCTTGCTAAGGTCCTCGACCCTAGCCATCAGAATCCTCAGTAGCTTCTGCTGTTTCTTTTTTTATTTCATCTAACCTCTAATGAAATATCAGCTGGCAGTCAGTGACTCATCCTCTTCAGCTCTTGTGTCATTGGACCTCATTGCTGATTGTGATTGGCTGCTGTGTCTGTGATCTTTGTGAAAAACATTGATAAAGTATAAAAATGGATTTCTGCACTGCACCTCCAGACTAATCCGTGGTGACTGAACTAATCAAGACTTCATTTATCCGGAAGTCCCACCCTGCCAGAGACTGAGTCAGACATTCTTTTTGTCAACATGTGTTTACATAAAGTAAAGAGCAAAGGAGACTCTCAGAGTTAATGAAAGGACACATGATAAGGTGCTTAGCATCTCATTCCCAAACAGTGTATTTTATTTGTATTGCGTCGTACAGTATAAAATGCTCTACCATTGAAAAGTTTGAGGTCAGAAAGATTTATTTAGTTCCTTTCTTCAGCAAAGATGCATTAAACGGATCAAAAGTCACAGTAAAGATATTTATAATGTTACAAAATATTTCTATTTCTAGTCATCAAAGTGTACTGAAAAAATGTATCAGTTTCCACAAAAACTGTTTTCAACATTGATAATAATAAGAAATGTTACTTGAGCACCAAATCTGTAAATTAGATTGATTTCTGATGGATCATGTGACACTGAGTAATAGCTGCTGAAAATTCATCTTTGCCATCACAGGAATTAATTATATTCAAATAGAAAATGGTTATAATAATTATATTATTATTAATTATATCTCACAATATTATTGTTTTTACCTGTATTTTTAAATTAAAAAAGCAACCTTGGTGAGCATAAGAGACTTCTAAAAAAATCTTCCCAACCCCAAAGTTTTGAATGGTAGTGTATCACATACAATTTTTTTGTCACTGTCTGTGTGGCAATAAATATTCTACTTTTTTCTATTCTATTTTATTCTATTGTATTCATTTTTATTTATCTGACTTAGGTCTGATGTGACATCACCATTTCTAGATCCCAAAAGTAAACAGCATACAGTGCTGTATACACTCACGGTGTGCTGTAATACTACAAAACAAAAATCTCCATAGCAAAATCTCAGTTGGTCAGACAGAGATTCCTTCCATAATTGTTAAAATATTTGTGTCCAGGACACTGTGAGCCTGGAGACTGTAGTGTACACTTATTAGCTTAAATAACTTATTAGCTTAAAGCTTTGCTGAAAATGAATAGTGCTCATAAATGGCTGTTAAGATAGTATTCTCACTTGAAACAGAGTAACAGTATTCAACATATGACTTAGCAAGCAGATACATATTTTCCTCTGACAGCTAGACTGCAATAGTGAGAGAGAGATAATGTGTGGTGTTAGTTTTAGTGGCACAGAGTGAGCAAAGCTGTGTTCAGCTGCTGAGAGTGCTGTGATCGGATCTGACATCTATGCTGAAGCTACTATATAGCTGAACCACTGCTGCCTTAAACCTCTCATCAGGATGACCACATCCTTCACTCTGAACTCCATTCGCTGACCCAAGCCCTCTGACCTTACTACACACAGAGAAAAAGGAGAGATAGAATTAGGAAAAGAGATGGTTTCCTTCCATCTTCCTTACCACATGGCCCTTTTTGCATACTGTATGTTTCTGTCTTTTATAAACCCAGTAATCACTGTCTGCCTGCTTGCTTGCTTGCTTTTATATGCTCATTCTCTTTTTAATTGAAGTATGGTTTGTAGTGTATTTTGTCATGATTGCTGGATAAGAAATAAAGCTGTAACAGTTAGGAAAGTAAAAAAAGAAAACAAGAATGAATGGTGATGAGTTACACTGTAAAATAATAAGGAAACAGCTTGCATAGCTTTATTGAGTTGAATTCATCTACAGTGGGTATAGAAAAGAATCACCGCCCTTTAAAAGAATCAGATGTTGTTGCTTTGCAGCCTGAAATGAAGACAGAGACAGTTTTTGTTTTATCCAGCTGTATTTACTCAGTGCAACTTATAACATCCAAGTGAAAGCTATAACACCAACATGTCAAAAAATAAATAAATAAAATAAACAACCAGAATCACTGAGTTGGAAAAAGGATCACCCTCTTGTGTCAGTATTTTGTTGAACCATTTTTGCTTTAATTACAGCCTTTAGTCTGTTGGGATATGTCTCTGTCTCTACTAACTTTGCACATCTTCATCCAGTTTGGAGCGACGTCCTGATCCAGGGAGGGTCTGTGTATAACCAAATACCTCCCACTTCTTAAAGGGCACCTATTATGCCCCTTTTTACAAAATGTAATATAAGCCTCAGGTGTCCCCAGAATGTGTCTGTGAAGCTTCAGCTCAAAATACCCCACAGATAATTTATTATATCATTTTGAAAATGC
>NW_015547686.1:122575-134680 GCF_001515605.1 Sinocyclocheilus anshuiensis
TTGAATTTTTTTTGTATCCATCTCCTGACTTGTGTCTGTCCACAACTATATCCCGGAGAGTTTTGACAGTGCCTTGCCACCCATAGTCGATTGTTTACTTCAGTTGCACTACCAAGGACTGAAATGCTCCAGGAAAGCTCTTTTCATGCTGAGCTGATCAAAATGACCACAGCTGATCACAGCTGAAAGTCAAATGGCTTTGTGTGCCATTGAGAAGGTGATTAGCTACATCTGACTGTGTTTATAAGTCTTTTTTAGGAGGGGGTGATCATTTTTCCAACTCCGTGATTGTGGATTTTTTTTTTTTTTCTGACACGTTGGTGTTATATCTTTCACTTGGATGTTATAAGTTGCACTGAGTAAATACAGCTGGATAAAACAAAAATATTTCTATACCCACTGTACTTAATTATTCTAAGTAAATTTATTTCTTAAACTTAAAATGTTATGCTAAAAGCTCAAAATATTTTAAGTTGTCAAGAATTTTATACAACTTGCTTCCATTATTCGTGTAGTTTTAAACGACTCATGGTGTGCTTCGCCACCTTTTCTTTAAGAAATATACATGGAGATTGAAGTGTGTACTGTTTAATTAATAAAAACTACTTCTAAATAGAAGAACTATAATAATTAATTAAACCTTTTGTTATATTTTTACCAGATTTCACCCAAAAAAATATTTTCACCAATTATTTACTTAATCTAAGAATTTTTTTTTACAGTAGTCTAGCCTGTGCATTATTACAGTTAATGGTTGGACAATGGAAACAGTTCTACATAAACTCTACTATGCCAATGCATGAATTTGCCTCCCACAGGACAGTTTTAAAACTGTAGCTGACAGGATTCTTACCAGCGCAAGTGCCAGCAATTCCCCAGAGACTTTCCAGTGTAAATTGTGTGAATTAGAGCAAAATTAAATTGCTCATATTTCATTCATTCTTAATGTTTGCAACAGATTTAATGAATAGTAATCTCAATAGCAGAACACTTCACAAGCTGTATGTTTGAAACTCAAATAGAAAAGGCTGCTGTGAAGTGGTTTTTGAATTACACACACAAAAACCCCAGAATAGGAAATCATTTGAATTCGCATGGAAAAAGACACATCACATGCATGTTTCTGCTAGAACAAATGGTATCCCTTCTTCACATTCACTTATTAGGTCTATTCTGTTTTCCAGTACTGCTTGTATGTACATGTCTAGGTGTCTGTGTGTTTGTAGTTTTCTTAGTACAGATGTTTTGGCACTAGTCTTGGCCTAAACTGTGCTTGTATACAGGTGCATCTCAATAAATTAGAATGTCGTGGAAAAGTTCATTTATTTCAGTAATTCAACTCAAATTGTGAATCCTACTTAACTTTTCTGCATGCATTCTGCATTAGAAAATAAAACAACTTATTACTTTGCAGTATTTCTAGAAATAATGAATTACCATAACAAGAACAGTGAGGCAGTCCTGATGACTTGGACAGAGCTTTAGGCATCCCTGAGGAATATACAGTGAGACTTCCTCAGTAAGGCCAGGGATCTCTCTTGTGGGGGTGACTCATTTTACAGTGTTGACACACTGAATCATGTCAGTGTGTGCTAACATACAGTGGGGGCTACTGGTATAGATTGTGTGTGCATGTGTGTTATTGTACAGCTCTTAACAGGTACACTTTGTGGGTGATGTTCATCTGTCTATCCTGGGAGTAATCATATGCAGCCTCACACAAATGGCACTGTAGCGTACCGTCCTGAAAAGAAGAGGGAAAGTCTGAATCATAACATTGCAGAATGATCAGGTACATCTGTGAAGTTTGTGTGTCTGTGTGTAAAGAGATCTGATAGCTTTATTACTAGTCATCTCTCCATCTGTTCCTAAATGTTGCCCAGACTCGTGCTGAGTTCATCTACATTTGTTTGAAGCACACTGATGAAGAAACCAGATCAGACAAGACCAGACTTCAAATAAGAATCTCCAGACCCCACACACCATTTGCAGAGGAGTTTATTTGTGATTATAGATGAATTGCAGTGTTTCCTCACAGCACACTGCAATTTTACACATGTTATTGAACGCTTCTGGGAGGCTAAATAGCATTAGCTGCTGGTTATTATGTGGTCCAATTGGTGTGCAGGGGAAAGAGAAATAAACCAAGCTGTTTTTTTTTTTTACCATTTTAAGAATTGGACAACAGCCTTGACTAAAAGTCAAAAATTTATTGAGGTTGAAAGTAATTTAGGTCTTATGTGGTTTGAATATTTATTGCATTGTATTGAGAGATTTGAAGTTTGTACTGTATAATAGTGGTGTCAGGATCATGGACTGTCTGTGTCATGTTTTGCCCCTGTTTCTGTTCCCTTATTTGGTCATGTTCCTGTCCTCGTTTTGTTAATTAGTTTGATTAGTCATCCCATGCACCTGTGGTTCCCCAATCATCCCCTGTATTTAAGTCCTAGTCTGTGCAGTCTGATGCTGTCAGGTCTACTTATTTCTACGTGTGTTTGCCCAGCCCCTATTGTGGATTATCACGTGTTTTCGTCATTAAAGACTGTGAATGCTACTCTGTGTCTCCTACGTTCTTCCCGCAGCAGCGTAATGTGACAAGTGGTATGTTGGCTTTGTCATGGCAACACATTTATTGTAACTCTTGTAATTCAAAATACTTGTAATTATTATAATCTCATCAGTTATAATCAGTTTGTAATTGTGCACGTTTACAAAGACTCCATATCTATTTTTTGCTTCTGACCAGTAATTGAGTTTGTTATGCTGTATCAAGTGCAAATAATTTCTACAATTTTGTTACTGCAGGCATTTTTGGAAGAGATTAATGATTTGACAGCAGTTAAATTCTGTCATATGCCGTAACTGTATCTAGTGATGTCCAGTAAAACTAGACAGAAACCTAATTTAAGTTACCAGAATCCAGACACTGCTTTCCTCGTGCTGCGAAATGAAGGGAAAAAACTATCACTGAACTAAAAGAGGAATGGAACACAGTGCCTTGATTAAAAAGGTAGCCGTAGCTTTATTATTTTAAGGATCATTCTCATGGTTTGATGGACCGTGTGGTTCGTGAATCACTTAGGAAAATGACAGAGCTCAGAGTGAAGTGGACTGCTTCTGGGTCAGTGTGCACTGCTGCTTTAGTGGGGGTTTCAGCCTCCTCCTGCAGACTGCCCCCCCAGTCTTCTGCGATTATTTCCCCCCCCCCAAACACACACACCACCACCACATCAGAACCATGCGGCCGAGTGCTCTGTTCTCCACCCTCAGAAGAGTGTGCTGCTGCTGAACAGGACTGTGGGAGCCGAGAGTAGACGCACCCTTCTCTATTTCTTTCAGACAGGCAGACGCACTGACCCCATGGATTGATATAAATATCCCTCTTATTGCTGGCTGCTTCTGGGGTTGCTGCCTAAAGCGTCTCATTTTGGCTTTTGACCGAAATAACCAGTAAACCTCAGAGAATAAAAGACACAGAGTGAGTGAGAGAAGGAGAGGGTATGTAAGGTGTGCGTCTGAGACAAAGAAGAATTGGGACAGATGAGGGAATTCAGTCCAGCTGGAAGCGCGCACGCATAAAAATCTGAAGACAAACTATCTTTGATCTATTTAAAAATGTAACTTATTCCTGTGATGGTAAAGCATATATATGTATTTATAACAATAAATGACTATGTAGGGCGTTATATGTGTGTTTGTTTATAAAATAATAAAAGATCTAATTAAAATATGTAAAACAATTCAATAGAATTTTAATATAAATGTCACTTGAAAAATAATATAAAATTAAATGACAATTATGTATGCATATATATATATATATATATATACAGTATATATATACAGTATATATATATATATATATATATATATGCTGTATACATAAGGGTGATCAGGTGATTGGAATGTTTTTAACATATGATGTTTCTGTTCCTGAGGTCTATAAGATGAGTCACCCGTCCCTTTGGTTCTGGGTTATATCCCTCCCCCTTCAATAACCGAGTCCCATTAGAATATTTCATGTTTATGTGAGAATCATTCAGATCTGCCTCAGATGGTGTGTGTGTGTTTATCAAACTTCACTGTTCTCACAGGCTTCATAGGAAAATGTCAGGATCACACACATCCACACACATGAAAAGGTCACCCCCTCACAGTGCATCCTGTGACCTCTGAGTCTGATCTGGCTCTGTCCTGCTGATTACATTTAAATTATCATACACACACACACATACACCGTGATTAAACTCAGGCACACATCACATAGTGATCTATGTACCGAACACACAAAACCACACCATAAATCAACATCATATTAGACAACCAGATATATGCACACTATGAAAATCACAAATATATGGTGACATTTCAGCAAACAAGCATTTAGTGTCAAATGCATTTTTCTCTCACTCTATTAAAAGCAAAACACGATAAAAAGGATTTCTTAATGAGTTCAGAAATCTTGCTGTATTCTTCCAATGTTTTGCTGAATTATTAATACACAAACGCACCTACGTTATGTACAAACAAACACATGAACACATAAACGAAATTGTAAATCTTGAGAGATGATTCTATACAGTTGATGATTCTACATTTGTCTGTCTTCTGTCGCTCTTCTTCTGGCTCTGTCTCACTCTTCTCTGGATGAATCAAACCCGATAAGTGTTCCCTCACAGTAGGCACTGTGGGTGGCGAACAGCTCAGTGTTACTCTAATGCACACTAAATATGGCTTCACTAATTTTGCTGCCCTTAATATAGTGCTTACATTTATCTCAATACACACTAAACAACTATGCTAGTGCAGACAGCAGTCATACAACTCATACGAAATAGACTTTTAGTTAAAGGTTCATGCATTTGCAAGCATTTCATTTGATATGGTAACATACATTCTTATATATTACGGTCAAATAACATTTACAATAACATTTTATCTCAGTTTCTTGACTGAATTTAATTGAATTCCTCTGCTTCATTTCCACATAGCAAAACAAACCGTTCAATCCAGATAACTAGCACTAGGCAAAAAAGACACTATGTTTACTTTTCAAGATATATAAATGTTTTCAATTTATAAAGCTGCACTTTGTGAAAAGAAAGTCATCAGCAGGATATTCCTGCACTAAATCAGGAGGCAAACAGACGAGATGGGAGAAAATGATATTAGCAGTATTTCTGGCATCTCTGTATGATTGTGATTATGTGCAAATATCTCCAGGCTACTAACAGATATGCAGGAAATCTCAGGTCACTGTGCATTGCCCTGTGGGAATGCATGTTTGGATGCACTGAAATTAAACTGCGTCTGGGTCGCAGCATAATGTTGTTTAAACGTTACAATATTACAAGTATCTGGCTTAGGGCATATACAAAGCTGTCATCTCCATTACTCTTTCTCTCTCTCTCTCTTTTTTTACATAAACATAATTTTATTTTATCACTCATTTTGTCACAGCACCCCCTGCGTGTGCATACAAATACACAAACGTCCATCCCTTTATGAAACTACATCTGTAGCAGTGTCATATTGTTCTCAGTTTGTCTGTGATAAGAGTGCTTGTCTGAAACAAGAACCTTCCAGAACAATGTTTTACCCGAGAAAAAAAAAAACAACTCCCTGAGTGATGACTAACACACTGACTCACTGTTGGGCACACATTGCAACCCAGCTAAAAGATGTATAAATCAGAGGCAGCAGAACAGAGGAGTATGTTCTTTCCCCTTCTCAGACTGATAGTCTATTTTTAAACAAGTGATGCAATGTTTAGCCCTACAATTTGAAGATAACAATATAATCAATTTATTGCATTAGAAGAGTGTTTCTTAACTGGTTTTGACTAAGATTTTAGATGAAGTGACACAGTACAGTACCAACACTGATTATCATACGGACGCTAGCAAAAATGTCCTTAAAACCAAACATCGAAATTTGTTAAAATGACCATGGACTGCATGGGTGAATAGCACAAAATCTGTCAAGAAATGTACAAAATATTTTACATTAAGAAAATATAATATAGCAATCTTAGAATTTTTTATTTAATTACATTATTTAGGACAATTTAGCACATTTTACCCCACAATTATTTATATTGTATGATGTCTACTATTGTACTATTGATTCTCATTACTGTAATAAAGTCATTTTTATTTGTATATACACTATTTATGCTCACCAAAGCAACATTTATGTGCTCAAAATACAGTAAAAAGTATATTGTGAAATATTATTATAATTGTAAAATAACAGTTTTGTATTCTAATATATTTTATGTAGTTTATTCCTGTGATGCATTACTCCAGCCTACAGTGGCCCATGTTATCCTGTTATCAATGTTGAAAACAATTGTGCTGCTTAATATTTTTATTTTATTTGAGTTGAACTTTGCTTATAATAACATGATCAGGGAGTGGAATGAATTCAGCCAAAATCATTTGTTCATGCATTATTGTTAGAACATACTCTACCAATCGAAATACTCTACCAATCGAAAGTTTGAGGTTGTTAAGATTTCCGAAGGTTTTTGAAAGAAGTCTCTTATGCTCACCAAGGCTGCATTTATTTAATCAAAAATACAGTTTTCTATATTGTCAAATGTAATTAAATCAAAGCTGAATTTATTAGCAGCCATTACTCCAGTCTGACATGATTCTTCAGAAACCATACTAATATGCTGATTTGGTGCTCAAGAAGCATTTCTTATTATTAACAATGTTGAAATGAAAATAGTTGTGCTGCTTAATATTTTGTGGAAACCATGATATTTTTTCAGGATTTTTTGATGAATAGAAAGTTCGAAAAAATAGCATTTATTTGAAATATAAATATTTTGTAACATTTTGTAATATTTTGTAATATTGTAATGTTATATCTGAATGTTTTTTAAATGTTCAAAATGTCCATACATTTTTTTTATGTATGAAGAATGTTTTGTCAGACCCTGTTCCGTGTTTTGTGTGTTTTGCTCCCCAAGTGTTTCCTTATGCCCTTATTTGGTTTTCCTGTTCCTGCTCCCTGATTAGTTCTTCATGTGTTCCCAGCTGTGTTTAGTTAACTATCCTCGTTCCTCTGTGTACTTAAGTTCTAGTCTGTTCAGTCTGTCTCTGCCGGGTCTTAAACGTTGATGTTGTGCTACATGTTGTGTTCCTGCCTGTCTCCACTTCTAAAGATTATTAAAGACTTTTATTTGTGACGGCAACCGTGACAGAAGATCCGACCAAAGACAGTAAGCGGTGCCCCCTCTCCCCGTGTTTGTTTTCCATTTTTAAAAGTGTTTTGGAATTATTAAAGACTTTTATTTGTGACGGCAACCGTGACAGAAGATCCGACCAAAGACAGTAAGCGGTGGCCCCTCTCCCCGTGTTTGTTTTCCATTTTTAAAAGTGTTTTGGTTGTCTGTTTGTTTCCCCCCGAGATCATGGAAATCGCAGCTCGTTTCTCCGCCTTAGCCCGCCGAGATCTCCCCTTCTTCGAGTACACCTGGGAATTCTGCGGGCTTGCTGCGGCGACGGCATTGGATGACGCCACCATCAATTCTCTGGCTTGGGGCCAACTACCATCGCCCCGTGGACCTCCCAGCCCCCAAGGGACTATGCTGGAGGGAAGGGATCTTCCGGTGGCTGGGGAGTGTCCGGGCCCGAGTCTGAACAAGCCCGCCGGCCGCTCAGCAGACAAGCCCGCCGGCTGCGGCATTCCCAAGCCCGCCGTTCCTCTGTCAAGCCTGCCGGCCATGGCTCACTCAAGCCCGCCGACTACGCCTTTCACCCCGAACCTAAAGGGGAATCTAAGGAGGAGAGGGTGGTCGGCCCAAGCCCCAGAGCTCGCTCCAGTGTCTGCTCCAGCCCCCAAATCCAGCCCAGAGAGGGCTCCAGTCCCCGAGTTTAGCCCAGAGAGGGTTCCAGCCCCTCTCTGGGCCAAATTATGTATATTATATAAAATATTACAAACTTTGCTAAAGTGATTTTGAACAAGTATTAACTTAGACATTATTTAAAAAAAGCATTATTTTAGCTGAAGTATTTGTATCAATACCGTGTGCCTTTTACCCCATGCTGGTGAGCCTTTTACCCTGTGTGTGGGGTAAAAGGCCCCTCTTGCCACCTCATACTTTTATAACATTTTTAAACAAAATAAACAACTTGATTTATTTTGACAAAATCTGTTGCTCCATTAATGCTCACAACGTATATATTTTTTGCTGCAATTATACATTTTAGGTGCAGTGAATGGCAAATTTTTTCTTAAGGTGGGCCTTTAGCCCCGTTGTGCCCTACATATCTGCTAGTAGGGATGATTAATTAATTTACTGCTTATTTCAAACTTTATGCTGATTGTGCATGTTTACCATTAGCTGAAATTAGAATCTACAAAAATACTTTTTGCTACCTGTTAATTTGCGCTTAAGTGGCAAACTGTATACCACAATATTTTCGATTTCAAGCCATTTGAGTGCTATAGGCTTTGCTGTGCTATTTAGAAAGGAGTGGACAGCTGTATTCACATGGGTTAAGCTGTGTATTTAAGTGAAGTCAGTGCGCTGATACGGAAGCATCAGCCCTCCTCATGTGAAGACAAAATCACTCTCAAGGATGTTTTCTTTCACCGTACCCTGTTGATGGAATGACCTACCTAACTCCATCCGAACAGCCGAATCCCTCACAATCTTCAAGAAACAACTGAAAACTCATCTCTTCCATGAGCATCTAACTGCCTCCAATAATAATAATTAATTAAAAAAACTCTATGCCTTCACTTTTCCTGTTCTCTTATTATCCTCCTGTCCTAGATTTTTACTATTTTGAACGATGTTCCATGAACGTTTTAAAGGCAGTACCACAATTTTTTTTTAATTAAAGGCAGTAGCCTACCACAAATCTTACAATGATGTTTATTAAGGGGTAAAATTAGCTAAATTGTCCTGAAATTAAAGTCACAATGCAAAAAATATCCTGAAAGTAGACTTATTTTTTATTTATTTATTTTTAATAAAATGTGACCTGAAAAACTGTGGTTCACTCGTGTTTTTGTTGAGGGAAAGTTTTTTTTTTTTGTTTGTTTGTTTGTTTTTGTTTTTTTGAATATTCAGCCTTTGACATCAGTAGTAAAAGGTATGGAATTCATTTTTGGTATCCTAACTCTAATTATATGATTGGTTATTTGTATTCAGCATTGTTATTCCCTGCTGTCAATGGCTCAATGAGAACAGACCTGCCACACATTTTGGGGCGCAACCTTCAAGCTCAAAGCCATTACATTACAATTCTGTACAGCGTGTCGATGATTTGTGAAGTGCAGCTATGATTCCTCTTTACACACTGTTACAAATTATGTTAATCTCCTGTGCACTTGTTGATTAAGATCTTTTGTGAGTCTGAATATTCTCATTTAAAATCCTTTAACACATAATTTCTCTTGTTCTGTCTTCCTCTTTATTTCAGCATCTCTTTCCTTCTCTCTCTGTACGTTTTTCCTCTCATTTCATGCTTGAATGGTCATTCATCAGTCCTGCTCTAGCTGTTGTCATAGTACCACTGGCTCTTCTTACAGTGGACTGCTTCGTAAACTACGCAAGTATGCAGAGGCGGACAGTAACTAAGTACATTTACTTGAGTATTGTACTTAAGTACACTTTTTGAGTATCGGTACTAGGGCTACATGAAATGATTTCCCAGCATTTTTTGAATATGTGCAAATGTGATATTTATTTACAACAATTAAATAATAAGTTAATATTGTGGTATATATTAGACACAATATTGTCTGATTTTGCTAAATTGTGTACGTGAAAATATTACCTATAAAGCCACAGAAGAACTGTTGTGCGTCTCCTAATAAAACACAATAGGTGTTGGACTTGGAGCAGCACTGCACAGACCGTTCTGTGTGTGGCATCAAAGAACAGCGAGAGTGATTAGACAGCATTTTTTAAATTTTTGTTTTGATGTCAAATAAGCCTACAGTTGTGTTGCTGGGTTTTAAAGCAGGTATGATTTTTTATTTTCTTCCTTATCACTCTCTATTTACAGGATTTTACTGTCCACTCTGTTCAAATGTGGATGAATGGCTACACATAGATGTGCACACACTGTCAGAACTCTGTGAGATCACTACCATACTGCTTTTGTGGGGGTGGGTAGGGGTGTAGCAAGGTGTATTTTTATATACAGTTAAATTAAGTATACTATTAAGTATTGCAAGTATTACATACAACAATAAAACAGTGCATTGACATAAAAAAGAATTTTTTTTAAAAGCAAGTAATTCTGTACTTTTACTTAAGTAAAAATCTGTCTTTACAACTTTTACTTGTAAACCACATTTTCCATTTGACCAGCAGTATCTGTACTTTCACTCAAGTAATGGAGTTGAGTACTTTGTCTGCCTCTGCAAGTATGTTACCAGCTAGCAGCTACGGGCATGACATCATGACTCAGGTGTGGTCAGTGTGTCATCTGCTTCCAGATGTCACGGAAACACTGATGATCACAACAGCAGCATACGTGATACGCATGTTTGACTCGAACAAAATATTTCCTTCTCTCTTAATGTCGTTTATTTTCAATTCCTCTGTCAGTCTTTTACTCGGCTGCTGTTGTTACGGTGCAGTTGACTGCTCTGCAGTTTCTCTGACCCTCTCAGTACAAACAGATCCCATGTTCTTTAATGCGAGCGTGGTTGTCATGGATACAGTAGCTAGATAGACTGTCATGGATTTTGAACACGGCTCAGAATCCCAGGACGGCACCTCAGAGGCAAGATCATACAGGTGCAGCTATTAACAGTGCACCTGTTAGGTCTCATTAATGTTGACTGAGTCCTGTGTAATGCAACGTTGCTTTTGCCAAAGAATTCAGTCTCCATCCAAAGATAGACTTTCGCTGAATCAAAGCCAGAAAATGTAAAATAAAAATCATGTTGCCTTCGTATGAAATGTGGGGTTGAGATGTCAACATAAGATCAACATAAAACTACTGAGAACACTTTGCTTTTCCTAAACAACAATTCAGATTAAATTTATCCTCATTGGATTTAATCTGAAAGCATATTTGTAGATTGTTTTGATCTAAGCCACACCTGCCCTGGCTGTGTTGTAGGACATTACTTTCTTTCTCGTTCAATGACCCACTCACACCCGACTCACTGAAATATTGAACTACATTGATGGCTATCGGCCCTGCTTGTTTCAGCAAGAAAGGCTGGGTTTCACAGGCCTGCTTTGTCAGTGGGCCCAGAGCTGTGATAGGCAGTACAGAAGGATTGTTCTCGGAGGCTGCTCGCTGATTGTGTGTCCTGACCTTCCTGTCTTCAGTACCCAGGCTCAGTTATCCAGTTTCATTGGGTATATGGAAACTCCTTCACCTGTAGCTATGATGTTACCTCACATACAGTAAAGAATGGAGAGACTGAAAGAGGATTTTACTCAGTGTTTATCTGAACATGTGACACTGGGGCATTCAGATTGCATAAGTGCTTTTGTTTTGAGTGTGTGAAAGATTTGCACTTCTGTTATTTTATGGTGCATACTTGAGATTTGGCGTGTGAGAGATGAAGTGAACTTTGAGCAGTAAGTACAGGGGCTTTCAAACTTTCTGAAGTTCATAGCAGCTACAGTGACAGAAATGAATTTTTCCTTTAAGGGACTATATATACCCACTTAAATTGAGTTTTAGCCTTATTGAATGTATTTATCATATTTTATGTCAAATTTAAGTGGAATAATAAGATACTATAGGCAAACAATGCTAAGACAATGCTGAGATTTCAAATATAACATTTTGAATAGCCGAATATGAAATGATACTTGAAATATGGACCTAAACCCACCAAATCACTGTCTTAATGAGTGAATCATTAAATCATTAATTCAACAGATTTGTTGAAAACACTGGTTTATCAAGAAATGAAGCCTGTGACTGTCTTTTTAAATTGCTCATTGAATCATTCGCTCAACCAATTCGTTCAAAAATGCACATTCCGTCAGCAACGAAACAACACTGTGTGTATATTAAAGGGGTCATATGATGTGATTAAAATTTTTCCTTTCTCTTTGGACTGTTACAAGCTCTTGGTGCAGAAAGAAGATCTGTAAAGTTGTAAAGT
>NW_015547686.1:134953-140729 GCF_001515605.1 Sinocyclocheilus anshuiensis
AAACTACTTTGTTTGGCCTTCCAAAAGAGGACGATATCGCTTCGTCATGCCTGGAGCTGATCCGTGCTGGTCGCTGAGGAAATACTTCAACTTCGCACTGTCGATCGCCGGATCAGCTTTCACCGTGGACGAAGCGGAGTCCAGCCCGGGGTCGTCACATGTGGTTGCCGCAGGCATCACAATATGGGAAGGGATGTAACATTTCCGTCACACGCTTGAGGAATTCGGCCAGTCACAACGCACTGGATAGCTGGCCAATCAGAGCACACCTCGCTTTTTCAGACCGATGAGCTTTGTACAAATCGACGCGTTTCAGAAAGGCGGGGCATAGAGGAGAAACAATAATGTACAGTATGTGGAAAATAATGTGTTTTTTTAACCTTAAACCGCATAAACACATTTCATTACACCAAATACACAAAATAATGTTCTTTTTAGCAGCAACCCCTTTAATATTGGTGTAATAAAGACAACATGCTTTTTTTCTAAATTGAATAGCTTTTATATTGTTGTTGTACTAAAATAAATTATAATATTACCTGATTGTTATTAAATATGATAACAAACCTGAAGGGAAACATATTTTGAATATTCACTTAATTGTTTTTTACAACACATTTCATTTATATATGAATATGATATATTAATAATATACTATAATATATTATAATTAACACTAACTTTGATAGCCCTAAAAATGAGTCTCACTTTGCTTTAGTCTGGAGTAAGTGTCCAACATGAGCTTAGTGTGGTGTGCCTATAATACTTGTGCATGTTGTCCACATAAGAATCACCCTGGGAAGCATTGGAAAACCTCATTTGAGTTCTGTGGGGTTAACCTCTCACCTGACAGGAGATCTTGATTATTCTGGTGTTCATCTACATAACTGAGTGACTGTTGCTGTGTTTAGGGTGACACCGGTGCAAAGAGTTCTGGCCCTCACCCATAACATACACACACACATACACACACACACACACACACGCACGCACGCACACAGAGAGAGTAATGCTATAATCACATCCCACTCAGAGTGTGCAATGTAGTCTGTAATTATGGAGTGAAGGCTCAATGGTGCTTTTTGAAAAAGGGATGATCATCTCTGCTTCCTTCTCTTTGCGGTGTGCGTTGCAGTGTCACCCGTGCCCTCTGGTTAGCAATGCGTGTGAGCATTAATGGCTCTGCATGATTAGTGAAGAATATGAAGGACGGAGGGAGAGGAGATAATGAATGAATAAGATGATGCTGTGGAAACGGAGAGCAGAGATGTCATACACTGATGCCACTGTCAGCTGTCTGGTACTCTCAGCCTCTTTCATCAACACACTCCTCACAGACCTGCAAACAGCGCACAACCATAACCTTACACCTCGGCTACATTAGCATTAGCGGAGCAGTGAGCATATTAGTCAGTCATCTAAATGGTTAATTAAGAGAAAGACATGTCTGATTTAATTATGCATTGACTGTTCACCTTTATTGTCTGTTCCCGACATTCACCGGTGTCCCCCAGTATAGCACTGCAGACATCACAAACACCTCAAATTTATCTGATTAGCTAAACCAGTACAGTGATGCTTTCATCAGTTTTTAGTGTGTGTGTGTATTATAAGCAAGCATAGTGCTCAAAAATAATCTCTTGTGGATTGTGGATTATTGCACCTGAAGCATAGATATTGCTTTCTGAGAAGTGAAAATTAAGCTTTTTCAACAATTCATTCTGAATTTCTCTTCCTCATTCCGTCACACAATTGTAATGTCATTATCACCCTCTGGAGACGTATGGAAACAGGATAGAGAAACTCCATTGAACCTTCGATAAAGGAGAACTGTGTCAGTTTTGGCACCATTTTTGACACCAAACAGAATATCAAAAATAATGACTTTTCAAACAGTTTTCCCAAGCAGATTTTTCACACACTCCCCCTGTCTGCAACCTGTTGAGCAAAAAGATAATCTCTACCAAACCTCATGCCTTTGGTGAGATATAGACCTTTTGAAGAATGTTTCAACTCTTTTTGTCCATACAATGAAAGATAATTGAGCCCAAAATAACACTGGTCCCCAATGACTTTCATTGCATTGACATTTTTCACAATATCTGGTTTTGTGTTCCAAAGAAGAAGAAAATCATAGTTATATGATAGGGTGGGTAAATGATAACACCAAATTTTCATATCTGGGTGACCATTACCTTGAGTTAGGAGAAAATATTTTTTCCTTAAAATATTACACATTTTGAAACTAGTGAAAAAGGACAACAATCGAAACTATTATGCATGAGATTTAAAGGGGTCATATGATGTTGCTAAAAAGAACATTATTTTGTGTATTTGGTGTAATGAAATGTGTTTATGCGGTTTAAGGTTAAAAAAACATTATTTTCCACATACTGTACATTATTGTTTCTCCTCTATGCCCCGCCTTTCTGAAACGCGTCGATTTTTACAAAGTTCATCTGTCTGAAAAGCGAGGTGTGCTCTGATTGGCCAGCTATCCAGTGCGTTGTGATTGGCCGAATTCCTTAAATCGCATCATATGACCCCTTTAAAAAGTGAGATATTCTATTCAAAACTTTAGTTAAACACAAAGGGATTTCACAATTGTCATCGTATTTAACCTAAAAGGTCATTTTACTCTCTGATACCGTGATGTCATTTTAGTGGTTTCCCTAGAATTGTAATTTGAGCTGGTTTGTATGACACTTTTGAGAAAGTAATAGTATATTTAACAGTATTGTATACAGCGAACATCACAGCATAACTGAAAAGCTGCTGATCGGGGAGGCATGTTTGGGGATGAGGATGGGGGGTTGGAATTTGCAGACCATGTGGAGACACAAGGCAGTAAATAAAGTGAAACCTCATGGTTGCTTTACTTTATGGTGTTTTTCCAGCATGTCACGTTCCACATACTGTTTATGAGATGTGTGTGTGTGTGTTTATTGCGCAGGGGGAGGACGGAAGCTTCACATGACTATAAAAACCGTACGGACAGGAGAGCTGACCAGGTGTGAGGGTTACCACGACAACTACAAAGAGAAAGAGAGCTCTCCAGTGTTTACAGGCTGTTTGACGTCAGAGAGAGTCTTAATCTGTGGAAATAAGGAGGGATGCAATTTAGCTCAAAATATCACTGCTTCACCTGCATCACATGCACATTTTAGAGGACTACCCCATTTCCACAGTGTGGCAGGATATTGGTCAGTGATCACATACTATGGGACAGTATTGTTGTGTGTTTGGTATCCATCAGGATGTTAGTCACACATAGACCAAGATTCTGACTGATCATCAGCATCAGTAACATTAATGTCTGTTTGTCTCATCACATCGTTTGATGACTCTTGTGTTTATATTATTACTTTCTAAATTAAATGACCTTTTAAAAGATTTATTAATTAGCTGATTTCTAACATATTAATATATGCATTTTGATAATACAACCCAGGGGCATCGGTAGTGGGGGGGAAAAGGGGGACAGAGTGCATAGGGCCCAGAGGTTGAGAGGGGCCCATAATGATGTCCCCCCCAACCCCAAAAATCAGTGCAGTGGGCCCAGAATTCCTAGCGACGCCACTGCTACAACCCCTAATATTATGGCTGGACTGACACTGGTACAATCCCAGGTAAGGGAAACCTGTAAACTAGGGACTTGCTGAGAGAATCCTATCACCATGAGCTAACATCAACTTAAATATCATAAATGTCCATAAATATAAACCATAACAGCCATTAGTAATTCATAATAGGTATAGATATTTCCACATTCACTTGTCTGAAAAACAGCTGGACTCTGCTTGGAATGACATAACACAAAATCACTTTGTAATCATATGCAATGTGTAGAAGGTAGGATGTGAATTGAAAAATAACACCTTTCACTGCAAATAGAAATGACATTATTAAAGAGCAGGTTTCTATAAAACTAGGGCACCTTGAATGAAAGAGAAACACAGAGAAAAAGCAGGAAAGAGAGCTGTAACAGTACCTGAGGTAAAGTTACTGGTGAGAAAACTGCCAATGAGGAAAGAATTTCTGAGTATTCGGTTTCATCCTTAAAAACTCTTGTGAACCCAGCACACTTGATCTGAAATGATTTCTCATCACTTGAACGGACTCTTAGCACTCCATAGACAAGAGCAAATAATCTGAAAGAGGAGAGCAAGGAGCCAAATTAGTGAAATGATCCAGTGGAATCAATCTATGTAATCAGACACTGAATCATCTTCATCATCTTCCACTCATGTGTGTGTCTTATCCCCCTATAGTGAATTGATTTATTGCAATTACATAACCGGACAGTTATCCAGTCAGACAGAGATAATTTGTCATTCAAAATGTTGAAAAATAGGTAGTGTGAAGAATGCATGCTTTAAAGGTTAAATCGATCCACTGCCTTTAATGGTTCAAAATTCATAAACAACCCCTCTGTACTTTATAATCCAGAAGACAATAGAAGACACTGTCTATGTGGGGTCTTATAGCACTCCTCCAAAACATCATCACATATTTATTTATACCTATTTATCTGTTATTATCAGATTTGGTTTTACTGTCAGCACCTAAATGTCATCTTTAGTTGTGTATGACATAAAGATGAGATCATTAAGGCCAGTTCACATTTGAGACTGTTATTCTCAGTGCAAATGTATTTTTACTGCGGAGTAAAGAATTTAACAAATATCCTACATCAAAACCTATGACGTTATTAGATCTATTTACATGTGTCACCTTGCATTTTAAATTCAAATTCACATTTTTTGCCCTTTGTAATCAACTTGGGAGCATATTTGAGATCCATTTTGATCTCTTCCATTTAAAGGGTCTTGCATGAATTCAACATGACTAAATGGGTCTCTGTTTCATCAGTAAGGATTTTTAGGTGTTTTGTGGTCGTGAAAACATTGTACTATTAGTTTTAAAAGTGGAATTTAGATTTGCGTAATAGACAGCCAAGGCTGTATACTGTAATGAATTCAGTCTTTCAGTGCGTCAATGGCTGGAGTGCTCAGAAATCAATGCGCTGTCGCTTTAAATAAAGTGAAAGGTGGGTGTTACCATTGGGCGCAAAGAACGAGAGTAGGGCGGGGACAGCATTAAATATGTATCAGTCTAGTTACCCCTTGAGACTCAACGCAGATGAATGATACAGATTTGGAAGAAACACGCACGGCCACTCCGCTTTAATCACGTCCAATTTATCCGACACTTCCAGAGAAGTGTAAATGGGCAGACTATAGACGCTCAGTGGATGAAAGTGACTTGACAGTGCAGACGAGCGCACGTCGCTTAAGCCACACATATTGCTGGTTGCGATTGATTTTTGAATTGGATTTCAACAATTTTGCAACCTATCTCACCTTTGAGATATTGTTATTGCTTTCCAAGCCTTTTTTTTTTTAATTCACAGCCGATATGGACACCATATTAGACAACTTCGCTTCGGACAAACTTTTTCCCAATTCCAACCTGTTGGACCTAGAGGATCTGAATGAGAGCGATTTCTTATCCAATGTGGTACGTCAACCCTCCGCATCTTCCATCATTATGAACTGTAGCAGAAAGGGAAAATATGCAGAATCTATCTTAAGTTGTGAATGTCTTAATAATTTTATAAACATTTTTCCTGTACTCATATTTTGACATTTAGCATATCATATTTTCTTATAAAGTTAGAGATCGTTTTGTTATTATTACTAGGCCTAGATAAGATAAAATATGCTTATGCTTTACATTATATACATTTAACTTAGACTATATATATATATATATA
>NW_015547686.1:140909-177435 GCF_001515605.1 Sinocyclocheilus anshuiensis
TAATATGTTATTTATTCAAACCACGCCCACACGCCGTATCATCCTGTTTAACCAAACCACGCCCACTGATCGCTTCATCCTGTTTCTCGTGTCCTGCCACAACCGGTGAAGTAAGATGCTCAGGTTATTGGACTTTGCAGTATGTTTGCTTTCTCTTTGGAGGCCAGAAACACAATTGATGAGTTTACCTGGCACAGAAATTAGGAGAGCAAGAAAACTAATTTAGTGGAGAACCAATTCACGTTGTGTTTGTTGTTGATTCAGAAATTATGATCAAACCATACCAACGAAAAACAAAAAACTACCTCATCTTAGATGATATTTGCAGTTAAGTCAATGCTATATTACTGTGAGATAAAAGGTGTATATGAGTTAACTTGGGGCAAACAAACTGCACAACAAATCTGTGAAATCCAGTATGTGAAGACATCAGAAGGAATAGTTAATCCAAAAAATTTTACTCCATCTTGACGTTCCAAACCAGACTTTTATTTTTCCATGTAAATCTAAAAGTGAATTGTTTTGAAAATATTTAATATATTGAAAGTGAATGATGACTGGAGCGGTCAAGCTCCAAAGTCAAAATGTGTGGGGAAAAAAAGTATTATAAAAGTGGTCTCAAAGACTAATCTGATCTCCATTCAGTTCATGAAAAAGAGTGACCAGTGCATTATTCCTAATATGTTCCACGGAAGAAAGAAAGTCATACTGGTTTGGAGCGATGAGAGTGGGTAAATGAAGACTTTATTTTCATTTTTGCATAATTAGGTCAGTAGGAAAGTAATGTTTTGGTAGTTAATGCATTTCACTTGCATATGATCCATTTGGAGCCCAGGACACTTTTGATGTTTCCGCAGTGATTCAGACACTCCTATATGGCTAATGTTTCTGACTGACACACATTCATGCTGAGGTTCTTTTAATCCTTTCCCAGAGAGACAGAAAGAGACGGAAAGAGTCATCACAAATATCACTATTATGAGGCTCAGATGAGATGGAACAGTTTTGACCTTTATTTTAACAGGGAAGCTGCAGCATCATCTTAGGACCTTGACTGTGTGGATGGACAGACAGATGTATTCTTAGCCTCTTATGAGCTACCTGAGCCTAAATGCTGTTTTCTACAATACAAAGTCGGTTGATAAACTATAAATGATAAACTATATAATATATCATACCTCCTTAATGTAGATGCAGTGGTCAGATAGATAAACAGAGGTACTGTATGTCCTGCGGTTTGACATGATATAATTCATCTAAAAGTATTTTTAAGGGAAAATTCTCTCATAATTTACTCACCTTCATGTCATTCCAGTCCTGTATGACTGATATTCTTCTGCAGAACACAAAAGAGGATATTTTGAAGAATGTTTGTAACCAAACAATTTTGGTGACACTTGACTTCCATTGTATGGACAAAAAAAAGTTTTTGATTATTGTTATTTTTTTTGTGTGAACTATCCATTTAAATATTATTTTCACATTCTTATTTGATTATATATTTATGATTATATATGCATTTTGAGTCCTCATATTAACCGAGAGACTAAAATTTTAGAGACGTGTAAAAATACATTTATCACACTGGAAGACCTTATAAAATTAACTTGTGTAATTAATTAAAGTTGGTGAAAAACTTTTAAGGAATGGTGGCCATTTACAGTACCCAAAATATACACTTTCCCTTATACATATATATATAAATTGAACTTACAACCTTGATGATGAAGTAAAAAAAAACTTAATAGAAATTATATATATCAACTAGATAGACATGTCATTTTAGTCACTGTCTGGCTGTGGATCTCTAATGAAAACCTGTCTTGTCATATAAGGCTTAGAGTGTTAGGGTTTCTTATGAAGATTTTGCTTTAGCGCCTGTCTGTCTTTTTTTCCCCCCCCTACTGGTCTGTTGGTTGTTGAGGGCATTTAACGGGTAGTATTCAATCCAGATGTCCCTCATTGAGTAACAGCTGTGCTCCAGTTTGCTCTGTAAGGACCTGACTAAGGGGAGAGTGAATCTAATGTGGTACGTCAACCCTCCGCATCTTCCATCATTATGAACTGTAGCAGAAAGGGAAAATATGCAGAATCTATCTTAAGTTGTGAATGTCTTAATAATTTTATAAACATTTTTCCTGTACTCATATTTTGACATTTAGCATATCATATTTTCTTATAAAGTTAGAGATCGTTTTGTTATTATTACTAGGCCTAGATAAGATAAAATATGCTTATGCTTTACATTATATACATTTAACTTAGACTATATATATATATATATAAGAGTGATGATAGAGAAAAGAGAGAGAGGCTTGTGAGTGAAGGAGGCTCATTCATGGCTCCTGATAGCTGTCTGTGTATGTGTGCATGAGCGTATGCATGCCACTATGCTTCTGTGTGGGTGTGTGAATGGATGTCTGTGAAAGACCACTCCAGACCCTCCATGGCCCCCATTCTACCCCTTGGCGTGTGTGCGTGTGTGTATGTGGACACTGGCCCTTGAAGGCTCAGTGAATGACTGCCTTGTGCCCTCGGAGAGGAAGCTTCTCCTGGGTTACACACACACTGTTTTCTGACCTGATCTGTGTGTTTTTGTTCATTCATTCTGCCATTATATTTATAAATGTTAGTGGGTCGCTCCAGCACTGTTGAATTGAGATATATTTATAATCTGACAGTAACACCTGAAATCACGTACGTAAGGAAAACAGCTTGATATAGTTTAGCCATCATTTACCTAGCTTTATGTCACTGCTAATCAGAATGACATTATAACAGTGCAATGGATGGGGTCTGAAGCTTTCAGATTTCAAAAAGCACAACCGAGTACCATAAAAGTATCATAAAAATATTACTATCTCAGAATAAAAACTATAGAAGGCAATGGAAAGTCCCTATATGTGTGTGCCCGTCTGGCCGCTTAAATCACGACAATAGCGTAATTGCATGGCTTGCGCTAAAGGGTGGAAATCAGCGTGTCTCACTCTACTGTGTGTTAAAGCTAAGATCACAGAGAGGATCTGTGAACCACAACAGCGCAGAAAAACCTCAGGCTTATTTAAATGACTTTATATTATATATCTGCTGTATTTCTTTAGTGCATCCTTTATACAAAGGGAGCTGTTGTTGTGATTCTGTCTCTTTCTTTGGATTGATATTGTTGTTATACTGCTGTTTTTTGCCCAATTTCCTAAACTGAGAATGGCTTTGGTGAAAGAGATTCACCGTGTTAATCTCATAAACAGGATACTGTGATCCGTCTCTTTCGCACTAATAAAGAGAAGACATTTATTAATATAGAAATAAGAGTCTTACAAAAAACAATTAACGTGCATCTGCTGATTATATGAATGGCATTTGATCTCAGCTCACACAAAGCAATATCTGCGATAAGCTACAGAAATATGCAGTAATATAAATTCAATGAAATTCCTCTCTCTCATTTATGCATTATACCAACATTTTGACTGTTTGCGTTGCTTAATCAGTGACGTCATACTACGATATTGTCAGTGAAATGTATGCAAAAAATTCTAAAAGGTCATTTGTTGCATGATGGTACAAAGTCATCTACTACCAGTCTAACATCTTTTATCTGTTCAGTCACTTCCCACATGTGAGGAAAAAACAGAAACCTGAATATCAAGGGTGGTCGGATGCTTTTCCTCAATCTATTCTAAAGTGAAGAAGATGAGTCAGATGCAAGACCATTCCTTAGAAGCATATAGCATATATGACACTACTGAAGAAGACTGGAGATGATATCTACAGGTTTGGCAGGTCCCACCCGTCCTAAAGGTTGTTTCTGCTCTGCTGTTTCATCTAGTACACTCTGAGCCTGAAGGCATAGACACCATATGTAATATCTGAAGCAAAACATGATGCATTTAATGCATTACATGTGTATCCTAGAAGACAGGGAGTTCTAGTTGACAGCCATGTTCTTTTTATTGTGACTGAAATAATAAATTATTGTCTTTGATTAGGAGAGACAGACAACTTCTACCAAGAGTCTGGAGGTGAATGTTGAGGGTTTGGAGTAGGGGGAGGTGAGGAGCATCTGGAGGGGAGGAGTGGAAGAAAGGCAGCACATTCCTCCAGATTTTTTTCTCAGATATACTGGATGCTTCTGATGAAACCTGTCCACATAAAAAAAGAGAAATAGAGAAAAAGAAAGAGAAAGAAAGTAAGAAGAGAGGTTGCATAATCTTCAGAATGACTGGGCCAACGATAAAGATAGCAGTGATACAGCTCTAACTGTTACTCTCATCTTAACTCTCAGCATCTGTGAGCTACAATTAAGATGACGGTACAGAATGGAGAAATTATGACACTCTCTGGGTGTGATTCAGTAATAGAGGCCACAGACGTTCAACTCTATGATCATGGAGTTTGATTCATCATAGCAGCCACATGATTGAACCCACATCTCTCAGACTGCTACCCAAATAAAGGTTAAAGCTTTTAATCAGCCAGTTTTTCCCAGTCTGTGTGAACGAATCCATCACCTGATCTAAATTCAACCACTCTGTAATTCTCACGCTTAGTTTTCAATCACATCCCTTATCTGTTCTGCACAGGACAATGTATGACGGTCAATTTTGTCATTACGCAGGATTGTATTCCTCAGTAAAGGTTAAGTATGGCTGCTGTTGTCAAACCTTTGGCTTGGGTTTTAAATCTGCTCACATGATGGACATAAATAGAGAGAATAGAGAGCTCATTGAGGTATGTTCTTATGTGAGCACACATTCAGAAACGCACAAAATAACTAAATCAACAGTTAGTGTGTAGAGGCTTGAGGGTGTGTTAGCTTTGGTCCTGTCAGACCAGATCCTTTCATATTTTTTTTTTCAAATTGCTAGATGCTTTGAATAGCTTTGAAACATTTGTAAAATACCTTATAGACAAGCAATTGTTCACTGATAATAGTGGGCGCTGACTGTTTTCACCCCGGCGCCTACTCTGTTATTGTGAAAGACATCTAAATATATTTCATGTATTTATTTTATTTAAATATAAACAAATAAAACAAACCCTAATTTGTATCTCAGTCTCCACTTTGATCTCTTGTGAGAAAATTAATTATGCAGTATTAAGTTCAAAGTTCAAAGCTAATAAGGTAAAGTTTCTCATAAATATTTCATTGTAACTCACAGAATAACATTTATTAAGGGAAAAGCATATGACCCTGTACACCAATAAGTTTATTGACTCTACAATGTAATTACCATAACAAATTAGAGTGTACTTTTGCATTTTAACACAAATATTCCCCTCTAATTTTAGACAATACGTAATGGGGGTTCCAGGTCTGTCCATGCATTCAACAAGGGGTCCTTGACATGAAAAGGGCTGAAAATCCACAATAGACATATTTTAGTGCTTAGTGTTATAACTGTGTGCCTGTGGTTGGAGAACAGTCAGGTGTCATTTAACTTGACATTATGAACTTTGAAGTGCTAAAATACCCCAGATTAATTTTTCTTCATTCCTCTCCTCGGCTAATGCTTTAGCAGGACTTCCTTGACATGCCAGAACTCCTCCTGCTCTCCAGGCACTCTATCTTTCATTGTCTGTGTCTTTGTCCTGAGGGACTGCAGTGAACAGAACTGTGGATGTCATAGAGATGTCAGTCAACTGCTCTGTTCAGTGACCCCCGAAGTGTACTAGATTTAACCTCCAAAGAGATTCCTATCTCAGTTGAAGCAAACTGCAAACTGGCATCATGATGGAAGAAACATCCAGTTTAGTGTGTGTCTGTCTTTACTTTCATTGAGAAAATGACCAGCAGTGGTAGGAAGCAAGTCAGGATAATGTCTGATTTATATCTAGCACACTCACCTAGCTTTGGTCAAATCCTATCAGAGTGTTATTTTGCGACTCAGATGTTGGCCTGAATTAAAGCCAAAAACTTGATCAAAAAAGAAAGTCTGAGCTGGAACATATTACGTTATAAAGGTACAGAGCCTTTGGGGTTAGACAAGCAAGAGTTTCCAGAACTTTTTAAACCGTATCTGCACTCTTGGGTTGTGCCCAGCATGTGTTTTGACTCCTAACCTTTGCGTTAGAGCATGTATAACTTATTCTTCACATGTGGAAGACATATTCTTAGCCCCATTCTAAGCCAGTGAGCCCTGCACAGACATATGAATACCCACTCTTAGCTCTGTCTCACCCCTCAGGCTCTGAATAAACATGTCAGGTGGGTGTCAGTGTTTGCAGGAACATGTCGTCAGCTTACCATGAGGTCCCTAACTCAGATATCCAGCATTGTTTTCCCAGGCTCCCTTTCTACTGAGGATCAAAGACCCAGCTGATTATGTTAATTACATAATGACTTTTAATTCCAGGGAACAGTTTTGAATATGCAGTATAACAGAGATGCTAATCAGAGTTAATGTATTTTATTATAGCTGCAGTTGATAATATATTTAATTCCTATCAAAACTATAATGAAGCATGTTTCTGCCTTAAACATTTTTTTTAAATGTAATTGTAATTTTATTTGTCCTAATTGCAACTTTATATGGCATAACTAGTTTCATTTGTCATAACCGCAACTTCATATTTTTTAATTGTGACTTTCTCATAATTGTGACACGTTTCTTGTCTCACAATGTGACTTTCACATCATTGTGACTTTATATTTCACAATGTGATTGTTTCACATATTTGACTATTTCTTGTAGTTGTGAATTTATATCTGATCATTGTGACTATAATTCACAATAGACTTTCTTGTAGTTGTGACTTCTCACAATTGTGACTATTTCTCATTTTTGCCATTTTATTTCACAATCTGAATCTTTCTCACATATTGTACTTTATTTCTCGTAATTGCCACTTTTATATCTCACAGTTGCATTTATATTTTTCGTAATTGTGCACTGCAATTTTTCCTCATAATTGCAACTTTAATTAACACAATTGTGACTTTGTGTCCCATTATTGTGACTTCATATCTCACATTGTGACTGTCTCACAAATGTGACTATTTTTTGTTGTTGTGACTATATCTAACAATTCAGACTTTCTCTTTTTGTTAATTTATATTTTACAGTATGATTGACAAATCTGACTATTTCTTGTAGTTGTGACTTAATATCTCACAATTGTGAATATTTTTCTTTTTTGTGATTTAATATTTCACAATGTGACTGTCTCACAAACTTTGCTTTATTTTTCATAATTGCCTTATATCTGCAACTTTATTTTTCATAATTGTACATTTATATCTCACATCTGCAAATTTATTTCTCATAATTGCAACCTTATAATTCACAATGTGACCTTCTCACAAGTTTAACTTTTTCTTGTTGTAGTTGAGACTTTATATGCCACAGTTGTGACTTATTTTCTCTCAATAGTTATATTAATAATATATTAAAATTATTATGAAAAAATCAAAGCCTCATTTTTTCCTTGCAGTGGTCAGACAGGAACAGACTAGACTAAAACAGCTATTTGGTCTGTATACAGGATATTCTTCTGCCCAGGGCTGTGTTGCCACAGGCTCTTTTAAAAGAGAGCCAATTTAGACTGGCAAAATTACAGAGTACAGGGAGCCCTTTGAAGGGGGGGATGGGGAACACATCTGGAGACCCCCTCCCCTCCTGAAATGCAACAGTAGAGGAATATAGAGGGTGGTTATGGGGATTCCTCGCTCCTTAGGATATCCCTTTAGTTCAGTTGTGTCCTCGTTCCCTTTCCCCTTTTCCTCTAAAAGTTGCAGTGTCTGTAACTTTTCACTCTGTCACAAAACTCTAGTTTATATTTGTGTATTTCTCTCATACTCAACCTCTCTACCACCCACTGTTTCACCTCCAGAAGAGCTCGTCTGGTTTGTGGCCCTCAGTGGCTCCCGACTGGAGGTGGGGCTGAAGCCCAACTGCCTCCTGTGGTCATGGTTCTTTTGCTCTGTGGCTGACAGCAAAACGTAAGAAAAATCTGGAACTGGAATTAAGAAACCAGAGGAAAGTGAGAGGGGGAAGGGACCTACGAGTTGTATTTGGAAAGTTAAAATGGGAGGACGAAATAAGAAAGAATGACAAAGAAAGAAAGGAAAAAAGAGGGAGAAGGGAGTGAGGGAGCAGGAGGAGAGCAGGGACTGGAATAAAACCGCACATGCAGACTTTAGATCTACCACCTCATTCTCCATCTTATCAGTATTGCATTCAAAAGGTCTCTGAGTTATAAACACAAAAACTGGCTTCTTTGAAATCCTTTTGGTGAGAAACCTGTGTGACCTGATCTCCAGAGAGGTGGGTCTGTGTCTGGTGGCAAGCTTACAAAAGTCACAGACTGCAGCTGTGAACTTGACGCCATGCCTGTAATCTAAATCAGCCCTCACCTGCGAACACCTGCAGAGGCCTGGCTCCCCCCCACACACCCACCCACGTGTCTGGCTCATCATGCATGCTGAGCGGATCATGACTATCCTCCCTGACCCATCTCTGATCTCTCAACGCTGCCAGCTGGAATCTGAATCTGAGAATGTGAACTGGCTTTAAAGTGCATATGTGCTGGTTTGGAGACAATAAGACTGCAAAAATACATCCTCACCCCACATTCACACGTGAATGTCCCTAACATTTAGGTCAAAAAATGTCAGATTTAGTGCACACGAGTTACATCTAAATATTTAGATATGTAAACAAATAAAACTGATCAGATCATGTTGTGGCTGAAGCTGATGTTCATGCCTCACATGAGGGAACCATATTTTTAATTGCATCACACGTTGACTACTGTAAACACTAAACACCTTCAAACTCCATCTTCAGTTCAAGAACTTCTCTCCCTCTCTCCTTCTCTCTCTCTTTTTTGCCACTCTGAGAATGGATCTCCTCATTGTTCTCAGAAACTCTTTTGCTCTGCGAGAGGCACATATTCCCAAATATTGTGGGTTTGGCTGTATTCCCAATTCCACTGCTGCTAAATGATTTTTATCAGCATATTTATTTTTCCAAAGACTAATGCGTTATTTTCTTCTGCACCGAGCTGCTCCGTTCGCACCCTGCACTCCAGCTCCAAAATGACAAGCTCCCCTCTCCTTATTTGCATACTGAGCTCTGATTGGCTAGAGTGCAGCTGGAGGTCTGGAATAAGGGAATAGAATGCGATGAGTCAAGCAGCTGTGCAGTTTACTAGCCCGCTTAGACCCGGACATGGCCTAAACGTTACTTCAAGAAAATGGATCAGATGGAAAAATAGGGCATTGCTCAGCCTGTGCACACATGCTTTGCACTGCTGCAGCTGTGGTCCATTTTTTAACAATTTATAAAGAGCACCCAAGTGACAAACGAGAAATATTTTAAATGACAATATTGACTAAGCTGAAAAAGTATATTAAGAATATATATATATATATATATACAGTGGGTACGGAAAGTATTCAGACCCCCTTCAATTTTTCACTCTTTGTTATATTCTAATTATAAAATGCAGAAATATTACTCTCTCTTCCTTGTTGTACTCAATACAACATAGAAAAAATCATTCTGTGTGTTTTATTGCACATAACTAAGACACGGATGTCAGGGAAGTTAGCTCAAAAGCCCCAGCTGCAGTTATAATTGTGAAATGTCAACATAAATGCACAGTGTACTGTGCTTTTAGTTCACTTGAAGTGTATGGTATACGTGCTAAGGGTCTGATAGGTCTGTTGATGGATAGGAGTGTCTGATCCAATAAGGCTGCTTGAATACCTGATCACTGATCTATGTTGCAATGTCAGTTGGCAGGTTTTGACCACCAATGCAACTTTCAACAGCAAATGTGTTTTTTTTAGTCCTCAAAGTAACGTTCCTTCCGTCTGCATTTTAATGTGAGAAAAATCATCTAAATGTCACTATTCTACTTTTTAAAAAGGGTTAAGCCTGAGATATGACTTGTTTTCATTTCTCCTAAAATTTGACCCTAATGACAGAGACACACTTTTCCAGTTCTTCTGGTATCCTTCCTCTGAGGAGCCTTCCAGATGTGGAATTTCAAGACTCTTGCATCAGCACCCCAGCATTGCATCATTACCATTGGCCCCTGCAAGGTCAACTGAAAACCAGACAGACACAACATAAGAAACTCTTAACTGACACTTGTCAAAACAGGAACGAGCTTTACAGAGAGATAAAACCGATTGGAGAAGCGTTCTGACTGTCTGCTCTGATAACAGATGTACACAGGACCACACAGACAGGGAAGTTGCACACGTGAATACAGGTTTCCATCGAAGCTCATGCGTAATAGGGATCCTTTATATTTGCATTTTGCACTAGGCTAATGGATTACTTGACAAAACTACTTGGCAAATTAAAACACACACACACAGCCTGCTAGCATATGCAACTCAGAGTTACGAAATAGCACCTTCATCACCTTCGTATTAATCAAGTCTGTAAACATATCCACCCCACACATTCAGGAGCAGGAACATTTAACGAACCTCAAAGTTTTAGGGTGGGATTGTTTATATTGTCATGCTCAGCCGTGGAGATTAGCCGGCACTGACGACAGGACAGCTGCGTCATTTCACGAACTCTATCATCAGGGTGTTCCCAGGATGTCATTCGTCAAACAATACGGATAACTGCCATTGCAGGGTTTGTTTCCTGCTCCTCTGCTTATGCATCCATTTGGTGAGCAACAAGTTTGACCAGATACCATGAGCTACAATACTCCGTTCTCCCCTAATTCTCAATTCAGGTTCGTTGTTTTGGAAGCTCTGTTTTGTCAACTAGGGACAGCCAGAGTAAACATTCATAACAGCACAGCTTTCCCGGTCCCCTCTTCATAGAAGTGTCGCAGTGGCTAGGGGTTTGTGTGGGAACTCATCCAGGTGCTGGGAGTGTGGATGTGTGCACGTGTACATATCTGTGATATGTGCATAGCGGCTGGTTTATATGCTCACTGCGCTACAGGTGTGTCATTCCCACACCTGTCACCATTTACCAGGATGTAAACACGATCAGGTCCTCTCACACCTTTTTCCACACCCTTGCTCACCAAACACATATTCGCATGCCCCCACTGCAGAGAGGGCACACACACGTCTTTCCATTCGCAACATGACGACATACATTATAAATGCACTCATGCATAGAAGAATGCATTTCTCTTTTTTATCCACCTTTCAGACAAACACTCCTTGAACTAAATGAGAGAAGGGTTTTATCAGAGTTCCTCTGAATTTCAACAGTGACTATATTTAAATGATCATTTGAAAAGAGGCTGTATATTAAATTAGTATCTCAATGTTATTTGAGTTGATCTTTGCTTATAATAACGTGATCAGGGAGTGGGATGAATTCAGCCAAATGATTATTTGTTCACACATTACTGTTCTACCATTCAAAAGTTTACAGTTGGTAAGATGTTTTTGAAAGTCTTTGATGCTCACCAAGGCTCCATTTATTTGATCAAATATACAGTAAAATAGTAATTTAGTGAATATATTCTTACAATTTAAAATAACCATTTTCTATTGCAATATATTGTCAAATGTAATTTATTCCTCTGATGGCAAAGCTGAATTTTCAACACTACTGAATTTTCAGTCACTACTCCAGTTTTCAGTGTCACATGAACCTTCAGAAATCATGCTAATATTGATATTGTCAGATTGTCAGTTTTAATAAACTTATGGTGTCCTTGCTGAATAAAAGTATTAATTTCATTTAAATAAAAAAATTAAATTAAATTAAAATATTGTCTTTGTGGTCTCTTCCCCCAGCACTTCTCCGAGCAGATGGAGGATTTCTCCAATGACCTTTTCAACAGTTTCTTTGATGATCATCTGTTGGCGGAGAGGAACCCATTGTTGGATATGGATCTGGACCCTCCAAACCCTGACATCCAGGCAGAACACAGCTACTCTCTCAGTGGGGACTCTGCCCCACAGAGCCCCTCCATGCCCATCAAATCAGATGATGATGCAGGTTAGCAAGCAGCTCAGCATACCCTGTTCATTCCTTTTCTTGCTTGTCATGCATCCATGCAGAAAAGCAGCTATCCGTGTTAGATTATCAGGAGAAGATTTTACACTCCTGATAAATGCCATAGTTCAAAGCATCATCTATCAGCAGCTCTGGTTTTTCTATAAAGTCTTTATTTTCTCTGCGTCTCTTCTCATCTCCCGAAGCACCCGTGCAGCACAGGGTTCCTTGTCAAAGCTCTAGCCAAGAACTCTACAATTGGAAGCTGGGAATTCCAGGAAGACAGCCAACACTCACACTCGCTCACTCTTTCTGTCAGTTCGTCCGTCTGTCTCTCTCTCTCTATTTCTCACACAAGCCACGGTCAGGCCAAGGAACTGCAGACATCCATAAAATAAAAAGGGATCTGGTTTCCAGCTTCAGATGGAGAATTTGGTGGCGGTGGCTTGGAGAGTTGCATCATCCTGAACTTAGGCTGACTATGTGAGGAGTGTGTGCAGACTTCTTTCCAGTCAGGCTTTAAATCAACAAATCCTTTAAGAAGCATGAAGGTACTGCAGGATTTCTTGATCCATTTAGCCAGACTGTAATGCCCTGAGCATCCAAAATGAAGGTCTTTCTGAACACATTCATGCTATTGTTTCTTTCTCTCTCTGTGCCTTCTAGCTCAAAAAACTGAATTTACTGAAAAATGTGTACATTTAGGGTTATGGCTGCAAAAATGAATGTAAAATGAACAGTAAAACGCAGGAAATAAGAGTTTAAATTCAATTAACAATTAACTTTCTGGCAATAAATTTAATGATACAATTTTCAGTCCTCATGAGGTATTGAGCTGTCAAAAATGTTGAATATATTTCCGCCTTCTATACCCTGCCATCTGTTGCCTTAAGGTACTACTATGTACCTTTTAGAGGTAAATAGGTAACGAAGATGTCCCTTTAAAGGTGGGGTAAGCGATTTCTGGTAGCCAATGTTGACATTTGAAATCACCAAAACAAACACGCCCCTACCCCAAAAGGGTCTCGCCCCTATTTTGATAGCTCCACCCCACACATACGTACGCAACCCAGGCAACGGTTAGTTCTGTGAAACAAAGCAAAACCAATGTTATACCGGACGCGAGTGGCGTGGCGCAACAAAATACTATGGAACTCATTATAATCAGTGATGCTGTCTACACCATAGATATATATACATATCTATGGTCTACACTGGATGCCTTTCGGCACGACACGACAAATCCCTGACAGAAACCTGCTGCTGCGTTCTATTCATGACGTATTGACACAAATTTCAAATGATTTTCAACGGTCACTTTGCCAGCGTACTAGACAAGTCCACAAGTCCAGTGTACTAGACAGACTTTAGCTGTTACGGCGCAGACACGGTGTTACTCACCTATCGAGAAGAAACAAAGCAACCTCGGCATCCGATCGCAGGCCTTCCGCTCCTTGAGTTCTCTCCAGCGCTGGAAAGCTGATCTGATATTTACACGGGTCCTACTTCTTGCCTTAAGCCTTCTTTTGTTCTGCAGACGTTTTCCTCTTTTGTTTTTTATCAGCCATCTCTATCTTTCTGTCACTCGGCTGCTAATGTCTGTCCTGTGCACTGAACTCTCTCTCCTCCACATCATGAGTAGACACGCCCCTTACTGCTGATTGGCTACAAGTTTGTTTTGCTAGTCGGCCCGAATCAGTTTTCTAAAGCGTTTTTGAAAAATCGCTTACCCCACCTTTAAGGGTACTGCTGCAGTGACAAGATGTTGTACCCCTAAAGGTACAGTTTTTGCACAGCTTTTGTCTGAGAGTGTAGGGAGTTTAGATGACCACAGTGAGTTCAGGTGTTTCAGTAATGTGTGATATCCCCTCTGATCCATTAACCTGCCCATATAAAGACTGTGAGTGGCTTTAGGGGGCAGTTAAAGTAAGCACTGGCTGGTTCACTACTTTGTCTCCTGTTGCTCTGCAGTAACTTTAAACCCGCTAATGAGCATCGCTTTTCCATCTCCGCCGGCCTGGAGTCGCCTCACTATGATACCTGCTGTCCTGAGAGACATCAAAGCCTTACAGTGCTCTGTGGGCAGGATCCAGTAGCTTCTGTGGAGTATAAGGAAGGACTTTTGCATGTAAAATTTGTCCATATTATTAAGTAACAGCAGCTCTAAGCCACATTTAAGCTACCACATGGAGAAAAAGTGACAAGTATGTTTAAATGTGCAATTATAGTCAAGCTACAGCAGGTTTTTGCCTTTATCTATCTGTCTGAGTACATGACACAATGTACTGTGTGTCACCTCATTCTTTCAAAGGATGTCGATCCCCATTATGGTGTACTTCAATTAATTTAAATTCACGATTATTTGTATAGCGCTTTTCACGATACAAATCGTTGCAGAGCAGCTTCACAGAAAATGAACGTTTCTACATTACATTTAGGAGTAGCTTATCAATGGTGACTATGTCAAGGTGATGTCCATATGGCAGAAATGTACAGTAAAAATCATGCAGTTAGTTAATGACATGTATTCAAACAAATGGTGAACACTATTAACAGCAATGATTATATGTTGCGATCAAACTTATAGGAAAATTTGGTAGTTTTGTATGTTGGTTCAGGGTTGTCGTCATCTGAGGTCCTCGGAGGGGTTTGCATCTTCTCTTCTCAGGTGTTTGGTCATCTCAGATCTTCATAAGGGCTGGATCCAGCCTGAAGCTTGTGTTATCTAGTTACCTCGGGATTCCCATCCCGTGGCAGAAACAGAGAAGTAAATAGACAAAAATTAGCGTAGCTGCTGTTCAAACCAAGCTAAGAATAATGTGCATTTGATCAGATATAACTGGAATACAAGGTTATGAGAGGTTGAGATGAGATGCTTGGCTAAAGAGATGTGTCTTTGATCTAGATTTAAACAGAGCGAGTGTGTCTGAACACCGAACATTATCAGGAAGGCTATTCCAGAGTTTAGGAGCCAAATGCGAAAAAGCTCTACATCCTTTAGTGGACTTTGCTATCCTAGGTACTACCAAAAGTCCAGAGTTTTGCGATCTTAGGGAGCGTGATGGATTGTAGCGTGGTAGAAGACTAGTTAGGTACGCAGGAGCTAACCCATTAAGGGCCTTTTGCATGTAAAATTTGTCCATATTATTAAGTAACAGCAGCTCTAAGCCACATTTAAGCTACCACATGGAGAAAAAGTGACAAGTATGTTTAAATGTGCAATTATAGTCAAGCTACAGCAGGTTTTTGCCTTTATCTATCTGTCTGAGTACATGACACAATGTACTGTGTGTCACCTCATTCTTTCAAAGGATGTCGATCCCCATTATGGTGTACTTCAATTAATTTAAATTCACGATTATTTGTATAGCGCTTTTCACGATACAAATCGTTGCAGAGCAGCTTCACAGAAAATGAACGTTTCTACATTACATTTAGGAGTAGCTTATCAATGGTGACTATGTCAAGGTGATGTCCATATGGCAGAAATGTACAGTAAAAATCATGCAGTTAGTTAATGACATGTATTCAAACAAATGGTGAACACTATTAACAGCAATGATTATATGTTGCGATCAAACTTATAGGAAAATTTGGTAGTTTTGTATGATGGTTCAGGGTTGGCGTCATCTGAGGTCCTCGGAGGGGTACTTCTTAACTAGCAAGACTTTCTAGGTCAACCAGCCTATCCAGAAAGATTTAGCTGGTTGACCTGCTTCACAAGTAAAGTTTTGCAATTTATGATGGTTCACCGGCCAGCCCATGTTGGTTTATACTGGTCTTTTCAGCAGAGATGTCCTTAAACTCATTTTGTTTTAATATATAGAGAGACAGGCGGTGAGAATGAGAGAATCCTTATAGATCTAAGAGACCCCTCAGATCGATCAGATCCTTCAGAAAGTGTGCATTTGGTCTAATCATGTTTGAAAAAGCTGTAAAAAAGACTAATCCCTTATTCACAATAGAGGCTACGCATAAGAGTGTGTTTGCTTTAGTGCACCCAGGTGAAGGACAGACTCTTATGGTCTAATCTGGTGTACTGAACTGAAGGGTTAGGCACTTTTACAGAGGTTTCCCACAGACTGAGAGCTATGAAGTATAAAATCCAGCGCTCTCCACCGAACAGCAGAACTCCTAAAGAGCTTTCCTCTCCTGTTGTAATCAGACCCCTGCTGATGTCCTTCCCTAACAGAGGACTAACATGAAAAACCTGCCATCCTTCTTTTACAAGGCCGCATAATGTTTTATCGATTCTGCAGTGGAGCCTGCACAACGAATGCTACCGAGGGCGATGTGATAACGAGGGCTCCCACTATACACAGTGCTTTCCTCCCCTTTGAAGCGTCCAGACATGTAGAGCTGTTCTCTAGCCACCCTACATGCCCCCAATCTCTCACCTGCCCCTCCCACACCATAGGCTTTTGTGTTAAAAGTATAAAGAAAAGCTGGTTTGCTTTACCCTTCCGGTCATTAACTGAGTCTGTCCTCTTCACCTGCAGCATTACAGCCTCTGCATGAAACCCCCTAAATGGGGTCTGGAGTGTGAAATTTGTCACTTTCCTGAAAATATCACGCATTGATTACGATCCTGCATGATATTTTAAGACACATTTGCCCATAAGGCCCTTTTTTTTTAAAGCACACAGATGCATTACATGACTAAATATTGTCTGATACACAGTGATGAATTAAATAATTTATTAATATATAATAATTTTTTGTCCATCAATTAAATGTATTTTTTAATGGGTATGCTGATTAAATAGATTACATAAATGAAATTGAAGCAAATAAAGCACCCAAAATGAAGACAATTCAAAGACACTGTGGATAATCTAAAGCACTGAATAGACAGTAAAAAAGTATATTGATTGTTTTGCTGTTTTCGTGTCTTAGTACATAAGCTTATCTGTGGCCTACTGTCCACAGGATTTTGCGGTTTACGTCAAATGTCAAGTTCAACTGTTGAATTTGTGCTTTATTCAGCAGCTCTCCCTGTTTTTTAACATCTGATTGATTTGATGTGATCCTTGTGTCTTTTGAGAGACTTTATTTATTAAGTATTATCATTCCATATGTCATTCCCCAAAGCATTTCTTAAAAAAACTTTTACAGTCAGTACTTTTTCTCTCTTTTCTGTTTGTTTGAACCTGTTATTTCTTTCCTCAGACTCCGAAGGGATGTGGTCGTTCAGTCAGAATCTAACAGCCATTCTAGTGAAGCAGGAGCCCAGCCTGATGTCAGAGAACTGCCCTGATACAGCGCCCCCTCTGGCCAACACAAGCACCTGCTCACACCCCCTCACTCTTGCCCCTCCGCCACAGAGGAACCACACAGGGGAGAAGGTACATCTGGTCATCCTGCAACTAATCTTAAAAACTGACGTTAGAGTGAAATGCTTGTTGTATTAGTCAGGTAGATGTTACTCAGAGTGGATATCAACAGATGTAAGTGAGCTAATGATGGTGAACCTTACACACACTGCACACCAGACGGACCATTGTGTTAGTATGACAATGAAAAGCATTCTCACACGTGCTTCATGTGCTCTTTTGCTCAGCTGGCAGCTTGCTCGACTTCTCTGCCCAGTGAACGTGTTCGCAGTACGAGTGTGTGTGTGTGTGTGTGTGTGTGTGTGAGGAGTTGAACTCGCTGAAGCATGGGAATCAGCTCCAGCAGCATCAGTGTTGAGTTGAGAGTAGATTAGTTCTTTGTGGCTGCTGAGGCCTCTCAGATCTGGCACCGGACTCCCTTTGAGCATCAGAGCCATGGAACTGCTCTCTTCTCCTTGACTTGACACTAACTCAGGCCAGACTTTCCAACGGCTCCCATAAACCCTGCCCTCTCCAGGGAGCTGGATTGTGCTGTGTGAAGATACCGGTCATCAAAATAAGCAAACACACAGAACAAGGGACTGAACATTCTTTGCTTGAAATTGAAAAAGTGAGAAGTGCTGTCAAGAAAAACTTGGCTAGATGAAATAATATTCAGGATTGATGGGGTTTATGTAAGCACATGTCCTTTATTTAAGAAGGGCAGCAAGACACGCACATGGCGTAAAGCTGTTCTGACATCCCACTGGGTTCTGCTGTATTGTCGGTGCCACGGGAAGAGCAGCTCTCACCAGATAAACACAAACCATATATAACATGGCATTAAGAAATGGAGCACCATAATAACCATAATTCATGATCTGTATATATTACATAATCCTCAGGCAGTGCTTTGGATCCTTTTTGAGGCCACCTTGGAATGTTGAAGAAGTCCAAGTTATTGGTCCAACTAAAACAGAAAATGACCCAATTTTGCTGTAGTTTAATTTTAATGAAGCTTGACTAGAAGAGGAGGAAGGTACATTGTATTAGCTATTTGAAATATGTTTTCATAGACACTTTTGAAAGATTCTGTATTTACAATTTATTTGTATCTGTGTATTGTTTTATAAAACAGTCCCAGTCCTCAGATTTGAGGCTGGCAGGGTGTATAGTGGTAGAGATTTTTCAGTGATTCTCTGCATGTTAAATCATTACACAAGTATTTTGCGACAGGTGACTAAGCTGTGCAGTGCACATACAGCCTGGTACTGGAGGTACTACATTGGACTATTAAAAAAAGGTCTATTATATAGTATTATTAATGTGTGTAGTATGAATGAAACCCAGACATACTACATCCCCAAATTGTCATTGTCATGTGACTTACAGCTTAGTCGCGTCGTTTCACTGCCATTTACAACTTATCTCCTGTGACATCTTGAGATTTGTACTTTCGAATCTCTGCAGAAGCAGTCGACCATCTGGGTACTTTTTGCCTGTTTTTTTATGAAAACTATGAATTTGTACATACTACTCTTTCACATACTCTTCTTAGCCTATCAACTTAATGAATCATTGGCAGAACCGATTTTTATTTAAAACAGTGATTCATTATGGAACTTATGAAGTGATTGTTTTTATGAGTGAGTCCTTGAATCATTGACTCAACTGATTCAATAAAGGTTAAGTTTGCTGATTTTTAACCAGCTTTGTTTTGTTACTATGATGGTAGTATATGTAAATGAATAGTGTGTACTATTTCTCAGTGTTACCTGCACCCAGATATCCCCATTTGTTTGTCACCAAAAGTTGCATTTTGTATAATCTGGCAGACTTTTGCTGACAAATAAACAGTGATATCTGGGTGCAGGTAACACAGAAAAATAGGACATGGCTAATGATGCTGTTGTGTTTAAAATCTACGTTTTTGTTCTACTTCGCACTGTCGTTCTAAATATCAATAGCATATTAACAGCACTCTTGCTCATTTGATTCAGTGTAGGTGGTGTTCAGTTTCTAAATGCAGTACACATAAGGATGCTTTCATAATACAGGAACCCTGCATGTGGCAGTAAATGCAGCATTGCAAGTTATAATATAGCCTGACAACTTTCCAGCTAATAGCACACCTCTGAAATTTTTACAGCACAGTATTTTAGTCTCTTTGTACAAAGGCCTTTACTAGTTCAAGTTGGTGGGGAATGCCGTCCACTGACCCAGAAAATAATAAGAGGGAGGCATGAAGAAAAGTGTAGGGTACAACAGCCCCTCTGATCTAAGGCTCATGTCACCTCACTTTGTGCATGATGGTTGGTGGCTGGCCAGACTGTGTGTGGTTAGCAGGCGGGTAGCCTTTGCTCTGTCAGTGTAAACAGTTTGAGTCTGCCTTCAGCTGTGTTTACTGTCTCAGACATCCAGCATGAAGCACATTTAGTCCAGTACCCTAACAGTTGAGTACCATCAAAAATCATTAAATACTACAGACCACTGCAGCCTGATATCATCAGAGACTCACGGATAAAGCTAAATGATGTCTCTATGCCACATATTGCTGTAACATGCATTGAGAAAACACAGACAGGATGCTTCTTTCACAAGTACTTCAGTGAATAAGCATCTGTTGTATGTTGTAATGAATGAGAATTTCATTTTACTACCTTAATGTGCCATATTTTTAAGTGATACAGGATATTTAACGAATAAAAAAAAAAATTGGGTGAGAACATGAAAGTCATTTTAGTGGCGAGCAAACTTTGATTAAATATTAAAATATATAACACAAAAATGCACATATTAATTGTGTGAGACCAGGAATTTGATGTCATGTTGACATTAATGATTGTTTTGCTGTTTGTTTTTGTTGTTAGAGTTCCAAAGACCTGAGCTCAAACTCTGTTCCTGCCATCAAAGCAGAGCTCAGAGAGGTGAACCAGTTCCTCAGTGTGCCCTCAGGTGGGTGTGAAATCTCTCTTCAGCCCTGCTCTGAAACAGCATGGTCTTTATGATGAAGCAGTTTGACCAAGTGAGACTTGCTGGTTTAGCTAGTTAAGATCCCTGTTAGTGACTGTAGCATTCCAGCAACCTATGCTGGGGCCCAGCATTGAAAACACAGCAATTGTGGTCTTTTATACCATGACTGTACTTTAAATACAAGGCTAAAAAGCATGCACCCTCTACTTTAGATGCACAACAACAAACTAATGTACTCAACATATAGCACTTAGTTACCACATATGACCAGTGCAGTTCTTCCACACTAGTTTAAAGATGGCAAAACTAAGCAAATTAGCCCTCTTTTATTCTGCTTGCTTGCTCTACGGTAAGTTCAGGGTTATAAATACTCTAATTGTGTGTTCCTTTTCCAGAGGAAATGAGGCTTAGTGTGAGTGTTTCTTTATTTAACTTTTGCATGTGTTTGACAATCTCTCAGATCTCAACTTTAGCTCTTTCTGAATGGCCCATTGATGAAAACCAAGTCTGATGCAACTTGAGTATTGCATTTTAGTCTGTTGTATAGAGTGAATTGTTTGCATATTGTGGTCAGTTTTTATTTATTTACTTATGCTCATTATGGACGCATTTTATTTGATCAAAAATGCAGCAAAATGACAATATTTTGAAATATTGAAGATTAGAAATTATAATTTAAAATGTTTTCTGATTTTAAAATTAATTTTTTTTTGTTTTTTTTTTTGCTATAATGGAAAAGCTGAATTTTCAGCAGTCATTACTCCAGTCTTCAGTGTCACATGATCCTTCAGAAATCATTCTAATATGCTGATTTGATGCTTAAGAAATATTTCTTATGTTAAAAACAGTTGTGCTGCAATATGTTTGTTGAAACAGTGACACGTTTTCAGAATTCTTTGATGAATGGGCAGTGCAAAAGAATGTTTTATTCTTGCTGTATATTTATATAGGCCAAATTTTTGAACGGTAAAGTAACTGGATGGTCATGATATTAATAAGGTAGATCTACATGTATGTACTACAAACATACACTTTGCTGTTATTTAATACAGTCACTAATGTTTGATGTTGGTTCTAGACAATTTTTAGGATCTGAGCTCGTAATACTAAGATTACAGGTTTAAATTAAGTCCAATTAAGTTAAGCACAATTGTGCTGCTGAGAAAAGGCACTTAACCCTAGGTTTCACCAGTGTGACTGTCCCCTCAGTATACCACACATCATTTTGGATGAAAATCTGCTAATGGCAAGCAACCTATAGCACCTGCAAGTGTTGTGCGTGCGCTGTCTGTCTGGCAGGATGACGTCCTTTCATTCTGCTCATCCAGAAACAACAGCAGTGCTGTATATGTAATGGGACATTGCCAGACCAAACACATGATCAATCCAACACTCACCACACTTAGAAGCATTGTGCATGCATGTGCTGTGTGCGAAATGCCTGAAAGCTCCCAAAGGATCAGGCTTTATTGGTTTTTCATGATGACAGGTGAATAGACTGATTTTCACACCTTGGCCTGGCATTGCTCAAAAGCCCATTTTAACTTGCCGTGTTTGTGTAGCATGAGTACGGAATCAAACCTGATCATTAAGATGTGAATGTCAAGGAGTGAACGAGTCACAGGTGTCACGATTATCTCTTTGTTCCCAACAGATGAGCATCTGCGGTTGCCGCCCACTCCTCCCAGCAGCCATGGCAGCGACAGCGACGGATCCCAGAGCCCACATTCACTGCCACCATTAAGCCCTGGCCACCTGCAGAGCCCACATTCACTGCCTCCGTCCAGCCCTGCCCGGCATACGTGGAGTGTTTGGAGAAAAAGTAATTGTCTCTCCTACTCTACTCCTTTGTTCTCTACCTCTTCCCTCTCCCTTTCTGACTGCTTTTCTTTTCTCTCCTGCTCTTATTTTCTTGCATTGTTTGTCTAGCGTCCACTCTCCTCTATATTTTCTTGGTGCCTTCATCATCCTTTCTCTTCGTTGACCTCCTCTCCTTTAATCCTCTCTTCTCTCTCACCCCTGCACACCCTCTCCCTGCAAAATACTCTATATCCTGCTTGCTATTTTATGGCTTTTGTTGTGTGAATGCGGCCAATGGCTACAGTCCATGCACTCATTGGGGTGTGTGTGCGTTTGCATGAGTCATTTTCCCTTTTATGCTGCTGTTAGGCTCTCAGGGTTTGGATAATGTGCTGGAGAGACTGGACTCACACTGGACACACACATACACCTCCGTCCAGCCCTGCCCGGCTACAGGCCCGAACCTCCACAGCCATCTCCTCATCCCCTCTCCTCACTGCCCCGCATGTGAGTCAAACGCAATTTCAGCATGTAACACAGCACGCTCATTTTATATAATCCAAATGGAAATTCATATATACATATTAAACGCATATATACAGAGTGAAAAACGCTGACTTGTGTTGTAATGCAGAAGCTGCAAGGAACATCAGGCCCTTTGATGCTGACAGAGGAAGAGAAGAGGACTTTGATCGCTGAGGGATATCCTGTCCCCAACAGTTGAGCTGCTGTTAGGCTCTCAGGGTTTGGATAATGTGCTGGAGACTGGACTCACACTGGACACACACATACACTGTTTTTTCCACCATGCTGTAGTCAGTCAAGCCGACAGGGTTATGTATGGTTGTATGTATGGAAACGGTTTATTTATGTGTTTCAGTCTGTCATTGTGACTGTGTGCAATAACACACTCTTTCTCTCCTCCTCAGAGTTGAGAACTATACTTCAGAGAACAATGAACTGTGGAAAAAAGTAGAGACGCTCGAGAATGCCAACAGGTGAGAGAACATATGTGTGCTTGTGTTTAATTACAGTGAATACTTTATAGGTGGATTTTAATAAATTTAATTGTAACCGTATTTGCAAGTAAGTGTATGCAGCAGCCTCTTCGCAGTCAGCAGGTGTTGCTAAGTCGGTCCAGATGCACGCAGGTCTTAACCTCCCCTTCTGATCATATAGAGCAGTACCTTTTCATTCTCTCCTGGGTGGCCTAGTTAGAACATAGGCGCTGTCGACAGGGTGCTGTCTGTTCCTACTGTTTAGAGAGACAGAAAGAGAGAGCACCATGGGGGATAGGGTGTTATCAAAGTCAGCTCTTTTTTTGTGGATTAACTGTAAAACCTTATTGAAGAGAGCAGCACTTAAAGGGGTAGTTCACCCAAAAGGAAATCTGTCTTTTAATTCTTATCATTTAATTATCATGTCGTTACAAACCTGTATGAGTTTCTTTCTTCTGTGGAACATAAAAGTTTTTTTGAAGAATGGTTCAGTGTTTTTGGAGTATGCTGACTTTCATTTTATGAACAAATACACATTCTTAAAATATATTCTTCTGTGTTCTGTACATGAAAGTATGCTGTATAGTATAGGTTTGGAAATGTTTAGAATTAATTTTTTGAGGGTAATTTATTGAAAACATGCAAAAAAAAATACAGTATATACTATCATTTAAAAGTAAATTTTTTTTGTGAAATTAAGAAATAATTAAGAAATTAGGATGCATTGCTTTGATCAAAAGGACAGTAAAGATATTTATAATGTTACAAAATATTTGTATTACAAATAACTGCTGTTCTTTTAAACTTTCTAATTATAAAGAATACAGAAAAACATGTATTGTGGTTTCCACAAAAAATATTAAGCAGCACAACTGTTTTCAACATTGAAACAATAATAAGAAATGTTTCTTGAGCACCAAATCAGCATATTAGAATGATTCCTGAAGGATCTAGAGACGCTTAAGTTTGCTGCTGAAAATTCAGCTTTGCCATTACTTGAATAAATTACATTTGAAAATATATTCAAATTTAAAACAGTTAGCTTAAACTATAATATTTCACAATATTACTGTGTTACTGTATTTATGATCAAAGGAATGCAGCCTTGGTGAGCATAAGAAACGTCTTTCAGAAACAAAATCTTACTGACCCACAACTTTTGTGCTGTTGATATTTCACTGTTGTTTCAGATATTGAAGCTTTATTGTAGCTCGCTACTGTCATCAGTGTTCTTAGTATGTAGGTAAGAGTGACTTGAGTATGTGTGTGTAAGTGTATAGTAATGCTTTTTATAGAGGGTTGGCTCAGGTCCGTTATTAACGACACACTTAAAGTAGCACGCAGCACGGTGCCTGCCTGCGCCTCATTACAGGATAAAGAGACCGTGTGTGTTGGCACTCTGCTGATTCTTATTAGGATAGATCCTTCTCTCTGAGTTATCTAAGAGAATTCAAAGAGACAGCAGGGGGAGTTCGTGTTTGTGTGTTAGTGGGTGGGTTGTATATTAATTTGAATAAAACCACTGTTTATACGATAAAATTGAGATCATTATTGCTAGGTTAGTAGGGCGGTCTGAGCCCCTCTCAATGCTGAAAACATACTGTCTAGAGCACTCATTATGAGTGATTCTGTATGTGTATGTTTAGGTGAAAACTAATATACAGGTTTGTTTCGGGGTGGTCTAGCCAAGTGGGAAAGTTAACTCCAGGGTTCCTGAGGGACTGTCTCTGTTATAATGTACTGTATGTTGCTTTGGATAAAAGAGTCTGCCAATTGATGAAATAGTAAAATAGTATTTTAGTTTTGTTTTCCAACATGTTGCAATGGCTCTCTCTGGTGGTGGTGGTGGAGCTCTTCATTATTGCATGTGATGTTGCTTCTTAGTTACTCCACTAGAGGGAGCTCAATGTCCTTTTGTATTATAACTGAATCATTGCTGAGAAAGTCTGCTGCTGAGATTACATGCACGGACACAGGCACACAGGTTACTGCTTATATACTGTATACAGTGGGGAATATGTGTTTAAATATATTTTTACATACATGTATATCGTAGCTATATGTCATTATCTCATTACACTGCATGTTTAATTAAGTTCAGTTATCATCTCTGAAATAGTTATACATTTTTAATGTAATTTTGTGTAACATTGTGATCATATAATCAGTCAAGAAAGAGAAAAGTATGGGGCTGAATTGAATTCCAGTTCATGCATGACACTGAAAATGGAGGGCCAGGTTGAACGTGTTTTCTCACGCCATTTGCTCTACTGTACTTGTGTAATGCACATTTTTGAACTAGGTCATCCAAGCATCGAAGTATTCCATACATACTACATACATACTGCAAAAATAGTATGCGTAGCATGCCATTATATCATACTCGCAGTTCCTGTGGCAATAAGTGTTGCAGTTGTGTGTGAGAGGAAGCGTATGTTTGATTGGCTGCTGAAGAAGGAAGTAATTGAAGGGGAAATAAATTAACACCCATTATGGAGTCCATTTGTGCGAGAGACTGTGTGAGTAGTGTGAAGGGGAGTTCAGTTTATGTAACACTGACGAGTAAGAACTGTATTATCCTCACATGCTCTCTGAGCTTGAGAATAAGAAGATCTTGCTGTTACAAAACAGCACTGAGAAGAACACACATAGCCTGCAGACAAATATGCTGCCTACACTGCGATCTAAAGAATTTACTAATCATTCTTCTTTTTTGATGTGTTTTCTGTCTCATCTTTAGGTCTCTACTCCAACAGCTACAAAGACTTCAGGCTCTAGTGAGCGGGAAAGTGCCTCGGTCCTGCAAGATCGCTTCCACACAGACCGGAACATGCCTAATGGTATATATACACATTAACTGTACAAACACGTGCATTTATTCCAACACGCTCATATTCACACACACATTTTCTTAGTGTTTCTTTCTAACAAACCAGTGTTATAAAGGAATAGTTCACCCGAAAATGAAAATTTGCTGAATATGTACCTCAGGCCATCCAAGATGTAGATTAGTTTGTTTCTTCATCAGAAGAGAGTTGGAGAAATGTATCATTACATCACGTGCTCAGTGATGGATCGTCTGCACTGAAAGAGTGCTGTCAGAATGAGAGTCCAAATAGCTGATAAAAGCATTACAATAATCCAAAACATGACTACAGCCCATCAATTAACATCTTGTGAAACAAAAACTGTATGTTTGTAAGAAGCAAGACGTTTTTAACTTCAAACTGTTGCTTCCAGCTAAAATATGAGTCCTCTATCCATAATATTGCTTTCTCCAGTGAAAGCGTTGTCTCATTCTGAATCGGGAGAGAAATATGCACAGATCAAGTGTCATTTACAACGCCAAAACTCTTCTAAACAAATATGTTGGTGGATTTTGATGTGAGAGAACAACAGGGGAAGAACTTTTTCATTGGAAGAAGCTTTATTATGGATTGGTATTTTGACCAGAAGTGACGTTTTAAAATTAAAATGCCTTAATAATCTATTTGTTTCTTACAAACCTGCAGCTTTTCGCTTCACACGATGTTAATTGATGGGTGGAGTCGTGTGGATTATTGTGATGTTTTTTTCAGCTGTTTTGACTCTGATTCTGACGGGACCCATTCTCTGCAGAGGATCCAAGTGGTGTATGCTAAATATCTCCAAATCTTTTTTTTTGATGAGGAAACAAATTCATCTACATCTTGGATGGCCTGAGGGTGAGTAAATTTTCATTTTTGGTTGAACTATTCCTTTACTGAATTTAGTTTAGTCCTTTAATCCTAAGCATGTAAAGGCAGGTCAGAGCTGCTCTGTCAGCTGTAGTGCAAGTAGATTACAGTGGGGCGGTGTGCTCACCGTGTGTGTGGTTCCTCCTCCTGGCCAGGTGGTGGTGCTGTGTTTTGTGTTGGTGCTGGGCTCACTGGCTCCCTGCCTGCCCGAGCTCTCCCTCTACTCTTCCTCCTTATCCTCACCATCCTCACACATGGTGAAGTCTGCACCACTGCCCTCAGGTGACCTCTACACCACCAGCCAGGGTATGTTTCATCCCTGCCCCTAATGTGTAAATTAAGATCATCAACTTTCATTGTGTACTTTGCAAGATATGATTACATTTCTCTGCACATGTGCAAAGAAGCATTTATTTGTAGGTCATCTGGCTTTCAGACACATTAAATTATCCAGTCAGCTAATAGCTGTGTGTCTTGGACAGCAGCACTTATTTCGTTCCCCCCACGGGAGACTGAAAGAGTGCCGTCTCTCTTCTAAAAGTTATTAGCGGTGCTCCTGGGCCGCCAGTGCCCATTCTCACCCTCAAATTACTGACAAGACATCCCAGAGAGTTTTAGATTGAAATCATTACTTCCCTTTGAGCAGATTTTACAATCGTCTTTCAACTTTACAACACACACCGAGCCACATCTCCTTCTGCTCTATCAAAGCTGCACTTGAAAGGGTCTTCGATTGGATGAGGGCGATGAGGTTGCTGTAGTAACTGAAAATGCGTGTTTCGCCTAAGAGCATAGCTCACTCCAAATCTTGTTCTTTCTTTCTCCCTTAAACACTCCAAAAAACGCTTTTCTTCACTATACAAATCGAGTCAAAGTAAGCAAATCAAGCAAGGCATGTGACATGAGTAACTCTGTTCTCTGTGTGTGTAGTCCGCTCCCGCAGCCTGCTCTTCTATGACGAGGGTGCCCCAGTGGAGGACGGCCACAGGGGCGTGCTGAGCGTGGAGAGGATGGAGGGGGTGCCGCGACATGTACAGGACCTGAAAGATAGACACATGCAGGATCGTTCTGCTCTTGTGAGCAGGTATTTGAGCCAGGCCCAACCAGAGCCTGCAAGCTACAGCAACACGTCTGCGGCCCCACTCCATCCCCCTGAACCACACTATCACTCAAGGTGAGACACACATTGACAGCGCTTTTCATTCGTTCAGGTTTAGTTTGTAGCATCTTAATTATTAAGGAGGATGCAGTGATATTAAAACTCTGGTGATATAGATAAGCTGATAGTTATTTTTGAGTTATGGCAGATAACTGATAAGTGTTCTGTAAGGTGTTCAAATTTTACACTATTTTGTCTATATGCATTAAAAATAAACACTTAAAAACTAAAATCAGATATTTTAAAGGCTACAAAAGAATTTAGGCATCATAACAATGTACAGTATGAAAATTGGATATTCATTTTGAGATCTGCTAATGACATTAAACAGTGTTATTTCATTTTTATAGTTTTAAAAGATTAACTAAACATGTTAGATGATGGAAAAAGTTTTTTATTGTACAGCTATCATTCGATAGTGAAACTTTAATATCGACTGATAACTGAGATGGTACAGATTTAAAGTACTGTTTAAAAGTTTGGGGTCAGTAAGATTTTTTTGAAAGCAGGGACATTAAGTTGTTCAAAAGTGACAGTAAAGACTTTTTCTTTTTTATCATTTAAATCTATTTTATTTTAATGCTGTTCTTTTGAACTTTCAGCGTAACTGTTTTCATCAAATGCAGCCTCGATGAGCATAAGAGACTTAAAAACATTTAAAAATCGTACCTACCCCACACTTTTGAATGCCAGTGCATATTGTGAATAAATAGTAATAGTCTCTTTCTCTCTCAGAAAGCGGGATCCTGAGGGAGGAGCTGAATATTTCTAACCCCTCTGGGTCGAGCTGCCTCATCACACAGGCCTCCACTGACGTCCGATGATCCTGCACTACTTGGCCCTCGACCCTTGCTGTTACAGATCCTGAGTGTCCTGACCCTACCCTAAAAAACCAACAAGCCTCATGACCACGATCCAACCCACTTGACATGCATTCCAATGACATTCAGCCCCAGAACTGTGAGAAGAGAAATGTGGCCATCCATACACTGAAACTCCCCTTTACCAGCAAGCACTGAGTTTAAGGACTGAGAGAAAAGAGAGCATGTGGGCGGTTGTAGTCATCTCTGTTTTAGATGGATGTGAGCCTGCAGCTCTAAATTCTCTAAACACTTCACACACAGGGTGTGGGAGGGAAAGTACATGAGTGTTTGTTTTGATTTTCCTAAAAAGCCATGAGACTGTCAATTTACTACATATCCTTACTTCAACCCCAAAGAACTTATTTTTTTCTTTTCTTTTTATGATGACTTTTTAAATCTATTAATGTTTTCCAGCAGGTGTAATCACAGGTGCCTGACATACTTTGCAGTTTTGCAAAGCTTGCTTTGACAGGATTTTCTTCCTCTGCCATCTTGGCTTGTTTTTCTCTAATAAGTTTAAGCTGGATTGCACTTGTTTTGCACTAGGAAAACGAATTGATTTAAGTGCCTTCACATTCTTTTTCACATAGTCATATGTGACCTGGACCACAAAACCAGCCATAAGGGTAAATTTTTCGAAATTGAGATTTATACATCATCTGAAAGCTGAATAAATAGACTTTCCATTGATGTATGGTTTGTTGGGATAGGACAATATTTGACCGAGATACAACTATTTGAAAATCTGGAATCTGAGGGTGCAAAAAAATCTAAATACTGAGAAAATCGACTTTAAAGTTGTCCAAATTAAGTTCTTAGCAATGCATATTACTGATCAAAAATTAAGTTTTAATATATTTACAGTAGGAAATTTACAAAATATCTTCATGGAACATGATCTTTACTTATTATCCTAATGATTTTTGGCATAAAAGAAAAATCTATCATTTTGACCCATACAATGTATTTTTGGCTATTGCTACAAATATACCCCAGCGACTTAAGACTGGTTTTGTGCTCCAGGGTCACATATTTAAGATGCTCCTAATCGCATAGTTTCCTCTTAAACCTCTTTTACTTTGCTTACTTTTATTAATGCGTTTTATTTTTGTTTTCTACTTTTAAAAGGCAGAGGCTTTTGTACTGAATTAAAAGTTTATCCATAATATATTCTAGTATTTGCAGCATCCAAAAAAGAGCATATTTATTTTATGCACAAAAAATATGAAAGTTATTGTGTTTTTTTTTTTTATGAAAGATGATGTAAAGTTTACATGGTCTTGTTGTCATAACTGTTAAACAGTTTTGTTCTGTTATCTTTATTTCTGTGTAAAGAAAGTTTTGTATATATAGAGAAAAATTAACAGGGATGATCAAATCCTGATTCTGATGAATTCTGTACAATCCACATGAATCCATTAAAACATTGGCTATAATGGGAAAAAAAATGGAAAATCACAATTTAAGAAAAGTGAACCTCTTTAAAAATGTATGTTATTTAAACACACATTTTTCTGATTTTGGAATACTTCTTTTTAATGTTAGTTTAGACTGTCTATATTCTGGACATGAGCGAACTGTGTGACCACTGTAAAATTCACCGCAAATATCTGGTAGTTGATAGAGCAGTTGTGTAAATATGCTTTACAAAAGTCTTTTTTTTTTCTTAAAGTAGAGAATTGTTTTTATGTTATAGATGTCACTGTTCAGAAACAATTTGTTAATCATAAAATCCTTTTGTTTTGTTTTTTCTTTAGTTAAATAAATTTTCATGATGTCCTCTGATGCTTTAGCCGCAATATTATTTTTATTGTACAGCTAGAGATAACCACTGATATTTTAATGCTCACGTTGTTTTTTTTTTAGGCCTGATTAAACTATAGTAATGAAAGTGGTTGTCACAAAGGAATTTGTCACTGTCAGTTTTTATAAATTACTCTGTGGTATATGTGCCATAACACAATGAAAAAACTGTAGATAACATCCTATTGTCAGTGTAAATCTGAATTCACCGTAGTAGTATTTTATTAATTTTTTTTTTTACTGAATGTTTATTGGTTTATAACAGGAATATTCACCATAGTTTTAAAGAGCTTTAAGTTTAGTGACAGAGCAGACCTCATCGGCCTCTGTTACAATCGTCTCACCTCACCTCAATCATAGTGTAATAATAATAATTATAATGAACTGGAAAAACATTAATTGTTGATTTGTATATTTCTAAGACGATAAATGGAAACTTTATGACTTCATTGCACATTGTTCACAGAAAATTAGTCTCAAACCTGGAACCCCAGAATATCTGAGCGTTCTGGAATTGAATCTAATGCCCAGTCTGACAATGGAGTTTATGCTTTAAGTGTAATTGTTGCTGGTATTACCTGTATCTCTGCCCTTTTTGCCCTTTGTACATATGACTGATTATAAATGTTAGTTGTAAATATGGAGGACGTATTTTTATATTTCCAATGCATTTTGGTAATCACCACGCGGCTTGGGTTGATTTGTATCCATGTATGGATCTGGCTCTGGCTATGTATCTAAGCTCTGAACCTCTTTTCTGTCTTATCTAAAGTAGAGTTAGAATGAAGCAAAATACAAAATTTGCAGATGCAGCCCAATGTCTCTTGTCTTATTTTCAGTTTTATACCATCTTTATCAGAATCAGAATCGTCTTTATTGCTACTGTGGGTGTATACGTGTACAAGAAATTTGTCTTGATGTATTAGTGCTTAACAAAATACAAGAATAAATATAATAATATAATGATTGTAAGGTAAAAGGAGAGAAATATATTAAATAAGAAGCAGAAAAATATAAGAAACATATTAGTTTTCATTATTATTATTATTATTATGATTAATTCACCCAGGGGCGGCATGCACTCATTATTTTTGAGGGGGCACGAGTTTGGGGGGAGGGGTCGTCATGTGACACACAGCAGCCACAACAGCACTTATGCTTTAGGCTATTTTTTCCTTTTTATTCGAAACATCCCTAAACGCACTAACTATACCATGAAATAACTTGATTCTTGATTCTTATAGATTATGTTGATCTTTAGTGGGTGATGGAAGTAGCCTAATAATGTAATCTATTAACTATGCATAAAAACCTGTCTGTTTACTTAATTAACAGATATGGATGTCATGCCATATTTTTAATACGACTGAGTTTATATTTAATGTGAATTTAACATTGAAAGTTAATGTGAATAAAAACATTGCAAGTTAGGCTACTAGTCATAACACTTTCATTGTACAGAAAGAGAGCAAAGAACATTTACATTATCAAAGAACATTTTCACTGACAGTCTAGTTCAAGCACTCTCAAAAACTCCCATTAAAATCACTGAAGCTGTTTACACTATGAAATTAATATCTTACAGATTTGTACAGTACACACATTTGCACTTTGTTGTTTCTGACGAGAGAATTCGCCAGAAAGAGCTATTTAGTCCGCGAGCGGCCGGTGTGATTGTATTAAATATAGAAAATATTAATCGGCAATTTTTTGTCTTTTGGAAGCTGCATTCAAAATCCACTTGGCTCAAAAATCTGAGGGGGCACGTGCCCCCTTACTTTGAATGGGCATGACGCCTCTGAATTCACCTAAAAGTGATTTTTAGGGTCTGCCTGCAAAATCCTCAGGGGTTGCCTCAAGTGTTCATTGTATTTTCATATTATGACCACCAGGTGTCAGGCCTGTACCGGTCCCGTACCATATACATTAGTGCAGTATATTGTTAGCTTTTCGTTTCATTGGGCTATGACAATATGAGCATACAGCGTCGGCGCCACGGGGGGGGGGCTGAGGGGGCCCGGCCCGGCCCGGCCACCTCGGCCACTGTGCCCCCTCACCTCTGGTGCCGTCTCCGTAGTGGGCGCCCTGATTTTAGTCGGTGAGGCAAGGTACTGCCCTAAGAAGGTCTCCCAGGCTGTTAAATACACAGATTAAAAGCGAAATGAATTTCTGGCATACAGGCTGGTAGGCTACAGCACTAAAAACAAACAGTATCACATAGGCTACTGTGCTGCTGCTCAGCTAAACTGTACTATGTGTGAGTGGATGATATGATAAACAAGACTGAACAAATATCAGTTCAAACTGGTACATCAGGTGTAAAATGCATTCAGTAATGAACAGTAGTAAAGTGCCATTCGATGATGACTGTACTAAGAAAACGTCTGCTGCTTGTAAAATGTTGAGGTCAAATAGAAACATCACAATAGTTAAAAAAATATATTTAACAATATACATAAAAATGTGTTGAAACTCTTTACCAGACTGTAATTGATGTTTAGGTTTGAGGCATTAAACAATGTCAAAATGATTGTGCAGGACTGAGTGTTGCTGTATATAAATTGGATTCATTCAGTGGCCCCTAGTATATTTCAAAATGTCTAGCATTGCTGCAATTTAAAAGATTACAACATAAAATTTTCAAATATACAGCACGAGCCACCTATGAATATTTCTACATTTTAATGCAGTTCCCGCAGATCTATGTTATGTGGAGAGAATTTGCTCTGTGGTTTCTGAACATTTTGCAGTGTGGTTTCCATACTGATTCATCTACTTGATGACTTCAGGCCTCATCCAGAAATCTGACCCCACAAAACTCTCCAACTGTCCAGCAGCACACAATCTTGCATACAGAATTCATTCTGACATAATATTATTAACAAAACAATGACAAAACCGCAAGTCACTCATTTTGTATGTGTGGTTAAATTGGGCTCCATCTTGTTAATGAGATTTCCTGATAGATGAAGGTTATGTCTTTTCTATGATCTTATAACATCAGCCATTTTGTGCTATAAAGGTATTTATTGTAAGAACACTTTAAACACTTCTCACAGAGGTAATGCTTCAGACCCAAAGAGAAATAAAACCCAAAGAGAGAGAGAGAGAGAGAGAGAGAGAGAGAGAGATGGAGGATAAATAAATGGAGAGAGATGAGGAGGAGAAAAATAACATAGGCTGTGTTCTGCCCACACAAATATCCATAGTTCCCCATACCAGTATGCAGTCGATTCTCTAAGGAGAAACTGGGACCTTGTGTTATGAGCTTGTTTAGAAAAGTGTTCCTATTAAATTAATAATTTAAAATATTCTCACGGCCTCTATTGCAATATACTGAACTTTCCATAAAATTCGATCAACCAAAAAAAATAAAAAAAATAAATAATAAAATAAAAATAAATAAATAAAATAATAATAGTAATAATAATAAAATAATAAATAAATAAATAAATAATAATAATAATTCACTATTTGGACCCATTAAAGGCAAGAAAAAAAAATCTCATTCAATTGTCTCCATGTTTGCACAAATTGCTTACTCACTGACTACAAATGTTTAGAGGGAACACAAAATTGCAGAGGTGTGTGGAATTACAGTAGGAGGTTGCAATGGCTGTTAGATCATCAGTGGTTTGAACTAGAGACAAAAATATTTGCGCTCTAGCATTTACATACACAGAAGCTTTAATGCATTAAAATTCCAGCAACCAACCGGACTTGAGAGCTGAGAATATGTGTGAATATTATTCAAAATTTCACTCAGAATGACAACATTCTGATCACTCATTCGATTGTCTCATTTCATGGGTTCAGATCCACACAAACTGTTATGTCATTAGTGGAATGTTAGCTTCCTGGTATTGCAGCCAGTGATCTGTGAATGTGTTGCATAGTGGTGGCTGTACAACTGACCTTACATGACTCAATAACATTGGAATATAATTAATAATTGCCAGTGAAAACAAAACTATGTCAGTTTTTGCTTTATTGTACTGAATTGAGTTTAATATCACAAGATGTTCACACGCATACATACTATTCAAATAGAAAACAATGCTCTATTTCCAAAGGCACACTTCTTCCACAAACTAGCCTAAACATTTACGTGCAAATAGTGTCGACTTGTCAACAAATTAATAATATTGACAACCTTGGTTTCTGACACAATATTGTTGTAATGATCAAATTTGACAAGGAACCTGCGCTTTCCTGAGGCTTGTTTGAAGTGCTGTGGTTCTGTGCCAGTCTGAGCCTGTGTTAAGGATTAGTGTATGTGTGACACGGCGAGAGTTCTTTTTTGTGATTGGATGATTCCACGGCTGTGGTTACGATGGGCGGGGCTTATGGACATTCTCGCATATAATTGGCTAATCCTGAATCGGTAGAATATGTGGGCGGGGCCTCGTGACACAGTCAGCTGTATGTTTCGAGGTGGTCCGTCGTCGTCTGCTCCACTGAAAGCAGATTCAACCGTAACTGAAGGTGACGATCAAATCTATCACAAACTGCCCCGAAACAACAATTCTGCTGTTATTTCACTCGTGCGACCTGACGGTAACCACACAAAATCCCAGTGTTCCCAGTGTGACACTTTTCACGGCTATTAAGTTAGTTTAATAAATGGCAGAAGCATCAGTCGCGACCGTTGACGGTTCGTCTCGCGTTGCACACAGCTCCGCAGACTCACCGACCACGGTCGTGATCCCCCCGACCTTGGAAGACGTGGTGGAAGAGGAGGACGTGTTCCTTTCTGAAACCGGACACAGCAGCGGAGCAACTTTAAAACCACATGAGTGTCGTGGGAACGGGACTGAGCGACTGTCGGTGGGGAGAGAAGCAGGACTGTCTCCTGAAAACCAGGCGGAGAGCAGCGAGTTCCTACACCTCACCATCCGGAAACAGGTGTCATACAGGTAAATCTCACTCACAACAAACAACTAGAGCAGCGGAACATCCGAACATTTAGCCTGATTTCAACGCAAACCAGCTCACACCTGTTTCAACTGACCTTTGACCAACGGCAGTTATAGTTTTGGTAATTGTTCTGTTAGTATAGTTAGTCACAGACAGTTATTTCACGTGCAACTTGCTGAATGTTGTCGGTTTCTGAAGAACTGTCTGCCGTGATTCTACAGGATGATCTGGATTACTGCCAGCATAAACTGAAACGCCACATTCTTGTAACCTACTATCAACCTAAATTACGCTTTTCAGTCATTCTTGAGACGTGGGACAAAACAGGTCCAGCAAGGGTAACTGCTATTAGGTTTAAAAAGTTGTCCCACTTCTCAAGAATGACTGTTTTACACACACACACTTACATGTACATGCACATTTCCATTTGTTGTGGTTCGTTTTGACAGGTAAATGGTGACTAATTATAGTTTATCAGGCCAAACAACATGGCTCTCCTGTCATCATCAGGATCATGACTGTAAATTAAATTATTATGGTGTCAGATGCCATAATCTCCTTGCACATTATCAACGTCATCATCATTAGGACAGCTATTGTAGGCCTGGAAGGGTCTTACAATGTAACCTCGGTGACATTAGCCATGCATTTGTTTTGTGCAAAATGCCACTTGTGTGATGGTTTACACTGTTCGGAATATATTGCAGCACATGCTTGGTTACTTAGAATGCAATTTTTTGTGCACTCTAACTCTGTTATTTTAGTGGTGTTGTAGCTTTACTGGTCTATTTGCTATGCCATGTAATTTTGGGCAATAAAAGCGTGTGGTTATGTCATTGTTCCTAGCAGATACTTTGCTCTTTTCATCTTTGGTGTGTAATGTTAGTTGACTGTATTATGTTACATGGGCTAGCCAATTGGACTTCTTGTTCCCTTGAATAGTGACTGAAAACATTTATTGTAGGCTTGCCGCGATAGACGGTGCTGACTGTGATACTGGTGTTAAGCCGCAACACCGGTTAAGTCACTTGCCCACCGCGACACCAACC
>NW_015547686.1:177671-191714 GCF_001515605.1 Sinocyclocheilus anshuiensis
TGTTACTGTTTTTGCTGTACTTTGGATCAAATAAATGCAGGCTTGGTGAGCAGAAGAGAATTATTAAAAAAAACATTAAAAAACTGTTAAAAAACTTTTGACTGGTAAGTGTAGGCTGATTATTCTTATAGATGGAAACAAATGTGCTTCAGCCATGATAAAGAGTATGAAAAGTGCTCTGAGTTGCTGCAGAAAACAAAAAAATTGAGCAACAACAAAAACATGTTGCTGGAGACAGGCTTGTTATTGAAAATGCAAACTAATTCTCTGCCAGCAGGAGGTGCTTTTAGAGTGATAAAACTAGCGGATTCCCCAGTAACGGCTGTAATCAAAGCAGCTCCGCTCATGAGCGCTACTTTATCAGATCAAATGAAAATGTCATCGAAACTGTCTAAAGACAGTCGGTTTCCTTCAGAGATAAATTCATATAACACACGCACGCCGTGTTATGATTTTGAAACGTGCAGTGCTCATGTTTATTCAACGAAATCAAACGCGACAAATAAATCAATGTATGAGAAAAAATGATATTGCGATACATATTGATATTGAATTATTGTCCAGCCCTACTTAAACGCTTTGAAGACTTAAAGAAATGCAAATTATAAACTAGTGACGATGCGACACTGCCTCGATTGTGCAAGTGACAATTCCTGTGTCAACTGTGCAGCGTGTAGCTCACTTATAGTGCAGACACGATGTGCTGATTTGAAGCCATTTTCGCATTTTGAGAGGTAGAGAGAGAGTGATTCACTCACACTGTTTGTAGTATTACGTCTCACAGAAAGTTTTCAATGACTTTATAAGTTATTTAATAAAGAAATATGAATTGTACCTCACCTTCAGCGCTGTAATTATTTTACTCGTGCCGGACAGAGATTGAGACGGTGCCGCTGCATGTCATGCCAAACCTCTGAGATCGGTTTATGAGTTCGGCCTTTATAGAGACCGCCGATCAAACTTCCCAAAGCGATTATCGGCCGATAGCGATCGGTAGCCGTCAGCTGATCAATCGAAGCAAGAAATAAAGAAAACCACCGAAACAGTTGATAACAGGCGGAAACACAATAGCAACCAATCTGTCCCTGTAGCCTTCCCCCTCAGTGCTGTTGTTGTGACCTCAGTAATGTGTTTGGGGCAGTCATCATTCTAGCTCTGATTAGAGTGGGAGTCAATTAGCAGCTAAAAAATAAAAAAGTGAAATATGTGGACAGCTGCCTGTGGGAATATTAACAAAGCAAAAACAATGCAATACATGACCATATAGTCAACCTGAGTTTGTTGCTCTTGCTTTGTTTTGATGTAAATATCTACTAGGATATTATATTGTAAGACTAAAATCAGTTTCCTCTTGTAATATTGATCTGATCTGAAAGTGTCTCTGCAGTCACGACATGCTTCTTTCAGCTTTATGTTCTGGTATTTGCATTTAAAAGAGCTTCATATAAATATGACGGTATGCACCTTAACGACAGTCAAGAGGTATTTGTGCAGCACAGATTTAGATTATAGACTGTAGCAAAGCAGGTTACTGTCTCACTAACTTTAAATGAGGTTGAATTCCTCTGAATGTCTGTCTAGATTGTAAAAAGTTTTTTTTTTTGTTATATACCGTATTGGCCCGAATATAAGACGACCTTGATTATAAGACGACCCCCCTTTTTCCAGATGTACCTTTTGGAAAAAGGCTTTTTAAAAAACAAATCTTGTTTTTTCTCAGTAAAACACATTTTGTCTTCAATTATTTTCATATTGCATATTTTTCCTATTTTAATTTTTGTTTTGAAAATATGGTAAAAACTGGTAAAATGTACCAACAATCACATTTAAAAAATATACAAAATATTAAAAAAAAAACAGGTAGCCCATCTGAATTAGGACATTTAGGCTATCCATCTAATAGTAGCCTACCAAAATCTTATTAACAGTAGAAGTTAAATCTTACTGTAGACTTCAAATCTGGGTACTGTCTTACGTTTTAAAATCATAAAGGGAGTTTGGTCCCATCAGGCTAACATGACAGTTACGACTCATGCAGCTGTAAGGGTTTCTTTTGTTTTTACTTGCGATCTTTACAACACGCATTACATTACGTATTTCATGGCACACTCGTTTTATGCGTATTTGGCGCCACCTATTGTTGTGGGTGTATTATTGACATGTCAAAGTCTAGACCCTGAATATAAGACGACCGCATTTTTTCAGATGTATTTCCAAGAAAAAAACATCATCGTCTTATATTCGGGTCAATACGGTATTTGTCAATTAAAATATATATTTAAAATATATTTGTGTCAATAATTATTTTTTTCCTTAACTCTATGGATTACTCAAAAATCAGTAGGTAAATTTTTGCTCTGAGCCAAGAATTTGCCTCCGACACCAGCCCCATATCTGAGTACTTCCCTATATACTGTAGTAGGTGAAAAGCAGTAAGTGAAATGAGAAATATGTCAGAATTCTCAGTATTATTAAAACCGTAGGCAAAAACGTACCCTGATGACCTTCTCTTTTCACTGAGACAATAAAATGAACATAGATTGAACACTTTCTGGGCCACAGGAGAGGAGTCATGAATGGCAGGGAAACTTAACATGTCAGGTATAGTATAGGCTATATTTGGATTGCATTTATGCTTCTTGCATGCATTCGCATGTACTGTACTTCATTTTACTTCACACAAGAATGCTTTTTTTTATCACTCGCAAAGGTAGTTCTTCATCAAATGTAGTTTCTAGTAGTGCTGTATCAGTAGAGAGATGCCACATGAAAGGACATATGAAGGTCCAGAATAGGAAGAGGTACAAACTCTTCCCAAAAGTTGTCCACAGAAAGATGCAGATCTTGTGTGTTCTGTCCCAGTCTGCAAAGATCATTTTCACGTGAACTGTGAGAAATTTGGGGAGGGAAAGGACTAGAACATGCTTTACAGAAGTTCACGTTTTCTCAGAATAAGCACATACTTTAAAAAGAACAAATTCCATCTTTTTGAATGCATACAAGTAAAGTAGACAAATAAACATGTTTATATATCCACGGGCGATCTAGAAAACGCCACAGACTTTTGGAGAATTTCAACGGTCATTATTTAACCATTCCCCTCCCCTTACATGTTGTTTATTTATGCAATAAAGCATTCAAAAACATACTTTTTAGAGATGCACCAGTTGACTGGCCTTTTTTTTATTTCGGACGAAAAAAAATAATTATTTTCGTACTTTGTTCTGTACTTGCAATCACATTGCATTGCAATCATTTTCCGAAATGTCTTTTGTGTGAAAATATTACAAAGTCTGTAAATGGGACGTTAACAGAGGCCAGAGACCTATACCTATTAACAAACACCCATCAGCATTCTGAGTGAGTAACATATTGGGAATTCCTTAAACGGTTGCTTTTGCACATTCGTATATACGTCTAGGTAATTTGCGCTAATCTATTACCCGCCTTTGCGCTGTGGTCTCATCTACATAATTCCTTCAGTGAATCAGGCACTAAACCAGAGCATTTTGAAGCAGTTAGTGCATGCCAAAAAATCTGAAAAAAAAAAAAAAAGAATCTGCCCTTTAGTTTTTATCAGGCATAGATATTGTTGTGACATATAGGCTATCTTACATGAAGAAGAAAATTATGAACAGGCTACAGATCATTAAGTACACTGCTGCTAAAACAATGATTCAGCATAATTTACTGCATCTCTAAGAGCAATATTCTGATATTTCGCTGCTTTGTCTGACAATTAGAAAAATGTGTTTCTTTAGAGAACCACATCGTGCTACAAATGCCAGTATCTATTAAACGTATCTATTAATACATCACATTTAGGGTCAAATGTCTAAGGTTCATTATCTGCCTCAGAGTGTGTTATTAGAATGTGGGGCGGTATGCAAATCTTGTACTTTCCTGGCTGTATAAGAACAACATTACTTTTTTTTTTTTTTTTAAATGAGTGAAGGATTCAGTCTTTAGAAACCAGCGGTTATTTTTAACATTGGCAGAGCTCAACTTTACAAATTACTTAGCAGCAGCAAGATGTGGGGACTACCAGTAGAAGTGCAGATAGTGACCCATTAGTTGATCGTGGTGGAATGCCTGTTAGCGACCAACAGAACAACAACTTTTGCATTTTTTTTGGCTTTCTAAGGAAGGAATCCTTATCAGAAAAGGGCAATATGTTTACTCAAAACTATTTCTGTCAAATAGATGTTCTAGAACACACAGTATTTAATCTTGTGTAAGGTTATCTGTATCTGGTCGGGTCAAACAGAGGAAGGTTTATTAAGTGTTATCTGCTGTGTAGATTTACACAGATGACTAATCCAATGCTGGATTACCATCACAACAGCACACATATAGACACACACAAACACAGAGTGTCACATCAGTACATCACTCAGGGAAAGGCGGGTAAATAGAAAACATTGTACAATCAAAACATTGATTGTAGTTGTTAAATAAAAATGTCATTCATATCAATTCATGCATCACCTAATTTCATCGTAACGTATAGGCCTGGCCTACAGAAAAGAACATTTATGTTTAATCTATCTAATAGTGTGTTGGTCATACTATACAATGATTTATAGATTGTCTTTGTTGAATAATACAGAACATAAAGAGCTTTAAAAAATAATTGCATATTAAATCGCAATCGCAATATTGGTAAAAAAAATCGCAATTAGATTATTTTCCAGAATCGTTCAGCCCTACTTGCATCCATACAGAATAGTTAGAATATAATGAAGTATAATATAATGAAGAGAGCTAGGAAAAAAGTCTCTTTACCTTGTTTTGCATACATAACATTTAATTCAAAACTATGGATAATTGTAATTTTCACATCAGTCAAGTGTACAGACACATTACATTTTGCATTGTCAAGTTGCGCAGATGAAGTATTTCAGAGGATTTAATATTTGTCATTATTAATTTTCCTGGTCAAATTGAATACATCAACTTCTCAGGCTGTATCATCCCACTGTCATTAGACGCTTTATTTAATAAATTTAGCTCACAAATTCCTTGATTCCTATATGTGCACCTGCTCATGCATGTGTCTTGGTCCATCATGTTGATTTTTAAAACTGTAGTGTAGAATAAGTATTATAATATTGTTTTGTGCCTATCACAACTCTTACCTCTAACAGCCCTTTTTACAAGATGTAATATAGGTCTCAGGTGTCCCCAGAATGTGTCTGTGAAGATTTAGCTCAAAATACATAATAGAACATTTTTTATGCTGTAAATGCCCCTTTTTGGCTGGAAGCAAAAACATGCTGTTTTTATATGTCCTTTTAAATGCAAATGAGTTGCTGCTCCCCACCCCCTTTTCAGAAGAGGGCTGTGCCTTTAGAGCTCATGCCTAGATTACTGTGGCAACAACAAACATAAAATCTGTTTGTTTTTAATTATCATCTCAATTGCGTTCATGCTCATATGACATTGCAGTTCTTAAGGTGATGATGCACGGGGCAACTTTTTTGAGCAATATTGCTTGGGCACTTTCCTATTGAAAATGGGGAACACATTTCTATCTGGATACTTTAGATCAGTCGCAGGCCCTGCGTCTCACCTGCTTGCCCTTTGACGGCAACATTGCCCAGCAACATTACTCAAAAAGTTGCCCCGTGTATCATCACCTTAAGGCATCATGAAAAGTTTACTCTTAGCATGTTTAAAAAGGCTTGTCAGTTTAAACTTCTAATATCTGTTTTTCTGAGCACACAGACAGTTGATTCTTTTGTGTGAACTGTCAAATACACACAAGGTTATGTCAAAAACACACAAAGTTAACATAAACCCAGTCCGTATCAGTCTCTTGGACATGGCGGCAACACACTACTAATGCAACTCAACCTGGCCTCGCCCCCTCATATTTTTTTGCGTATTTCTTGGGTGGGGATTATTTAAATGTGGGATACTGTGACTTGTTTGTTCCTGGAAAAAACTCAGGACTGCAGTCGAGGCATTTAAAGGGGTCATATGATGCTGCTAAAAAGAACAGTATTTTGTGTATTTGGTGTAATGAAATGTGTTTATGCGGTTTAACTACCTTTGGAGTGGACTTTGTGCTTTGTAACTTTGCAGAGCTTTTTCATGCACAAACAGCAACATTATGCACGAAAGGAAGTTGAAAATGTAAAAAAGCACAATAAGACCCCTTTAACTGTGGTAAACCCGCTGTAACACAGTCTTTTGTGGATTATGCCTTTATTTGATATGTTTTAACATTCATTTTTACCAGAATGCTTAGGTTACATTATGAGCTGAAGACTATATTATTGTATTGTTTGGAGCAGTAGTTGGAACCAGGGATTAAAATTAAGAACAAAAGAACTGTAGGAGGGCTAACTTTACAAATCTAGGGAACACCATGCATACAAAGTGTTATTGTTCTTGTTAATCAAAGCTCAGTGGCATGGGACACAATCCAGTGCATCGGTCAGATAATTCAATTCAATTCAAGTTTATTTGTATAGCGCTTTTCACGATACAAATGATGAATGAAGCTGAAGTATTATACGCTGTAGAATCTACATTTGTTATTGTATTTCTGATTTTATCTATTTTTTCAGTGAAGAAATTCATAAAGTCATTACTATTAAACTGTGAGGGAATATTTAGATCGGGTGGCATCTGGTTATTTGTTAATCTAGCCACTGTGCTAAATAAAAACCTTGGATTGTTTTGGTTATTTTCTATGAGTTTGTGGATATGCTCGGCCCTGGCAGCTTTTAGAGCCTGTCTATAGCTGGACATACTGTTTTTCCACGCAATTCTAAAAACGTCCAAGTTAGTTTTTCTCCATTTGCGCTCAAGACTACGAGTTTCTGTCTTGAGAGAATGGGTATTACTGTTGTACCATGGCGCAGTACGTTTTTCTCTAACCTTTTTCAATTTGATGGGGGCAACAGCTTCTAATGTATTAGAGAAGATCGTGCCCATGTTGCTAGTCATTTCGTCTAGTTCATGTGTATTTATGGGTACACAGAGCAGTTGCGATAAATCAGGCAGGTTATTTGTGAATCTGTCTTTGGTGGCTGGAACAATAGTTCTGCCCGGATGATAACGCGGAGCCATATAGTTAATATCAGTAATACGCAGCATGCACGATACAAGGAAATAGTCAGTAACATCACTTTGAGGTACGATATCTATATCAGTAAGATCAATTCCATGCGATGGAAAAACAAGGTTCAGACCTTGTTTTCGAGATGCACACAGAAACTGAGCAGATCTGTCTTTATACAGCTGACACACCACCAGCTGGTTTTTTATGAAACCACACATGGCCCATTGAAACAGCCTAATGACATTAAAACCAACAGACCTACATGAATTATGAATAATGGGCTTTGTAGTCTACCAGATCTGATTAAGATGAAGGAGACGGTGATATGGTTCAAGAAGAGTTACTCATGTCTATATCAGATTTGTCTTTGATGAAGTAGGGGGTAGGGGTGCTGCTGGTCCTGCATGGACTCGGTTTGCTATGTATTGCATTGATTTTTCCAAAGCAGTTGTTTGTTTTACCAAGGCTGTGTTCTGTATCAAGGGATTGAATTCATCACATTATTCAGTACGTAATGCTATTACCAGAAACCTCATGTCCATTCATACAGCACGTACCCTGTCTGATTTTTGAACGTCCAGTCTGTATCTTCGCTAATTAAGTGTAAAAAAAAAAAAGTGTCAAATTAGGCCAAATCAAAGGTGGACCCTGGGCCCTGGTTTGGGCATCTCTGGACTAAACCGACACACAAGTCTTGCACTGTAATATTCTAAAATCTGGAGACAACTATAAGTAAACAAAAAAGTAATTTGTAGGCTATAGGCACTGCAATGACTAGATTTAACTCTCTTTATTTGCTAGTTTGTTCTGTACACACCACTATATGTGGATTGTCCACAGTGGGGACTTTTGGTTTCCCAGAAACCAGAACATGCAAGACTGGGGCTCATTAAAGCCAGATAATGGCCCAGGTTTCTCTGTACTGCTGGGAAGTAAGAGGATCAAAATGGGAAGAAAATCTGTCCTTCTGCAGAATAGGCCACTGCTGCAGTAATGAGATACCTGAAAGGTCAGGTCATAAAGGGGAATGATGCGGTAATATAAGGGTAATGACTGGCAGGAAAGCCTATTGCTGTAAAAACATTACCGTTCTGGTTAGAGACAAGTACATGTTTTTTATTGTGGAGTACAGAATTTTGATCCTATTTGACAGACTTTTCATTTTGGGTAACATGACTGAACCCTGTTTCTGTCTTGACATGTTCTGTTTCTCTTCCTTCTAGTGAGTGTTCTTTTCCTCTGCTGTCAGTGTGCTTCTATGGCAGCATCTACATCCATGAACAATGAAATTACTGACACTGAAATGTCACTTCTCAACAATAATAGAAACCATGCTGTTCTTTAGGTCATTTTGAACATGTAATTGGAGGAGGAGGAAAATCAGGCATACCTGGCCAAAAGAATACACAGCAAAGTTTTACTGTGAGCTCTGCTTCATCTGTTGTGGATGTGTGCGTATGTGTGTGGGTGTGTGTTGTTAGCAATTATATTATACCATTAAAAATAGAGTTTGTTGTATGTAGACCAGTAAAAGGAGACAACGTAACTAAGCTCGAACGCAGAGTCTTGACTCATAAAATGCAGCCTCTTTAGATAGTAGCCAGACATCCGTTTACTTATGAAACCAGCCACAGTGAGAATGTAGCTCAATATGGGCTAAGTATATCCAGGCTACATGCCCTTTGTATATGTGCGTCTGTCCTTATTCAGCTGTAAATGCCAAGTCTCATGCAGCACTAGGGCTGAGCAGTACATAAAATATAAGCGATCTAATCACAATATCTTTGCTGACAATATACAGTGGGGATATTGTGAATACCATGATAATGTCAAGTTTAGATTTTAAAGACCGTTTTTTCATCTCATGAGTATGACAGCTGCTTTCAGACGCTCCTGTGCGTATTTGTGTAAGCGCTCCATGACGAGTGTCAATCTCTGATTACAGCATGTTTTTGTAGCATTGTTCATTGTAGCCAATCAAAGACATGTCTGTTAAGCTGAATGAGCACATAAACACAATGGCCAATCAGAGGAGTTTTTGTTCCACAAGGGACTGTTTACACCTGATCACATAATGTTTTTTACAGATCGGATATTTGTTACATTTTTTTAAATGGTTCCATTTACACTTATCCACATATATTGAAACAAATATAAATCCGATCGATTTCCGTGCTATATGCCAATTTAATTGAGTTCACGTCAATGAAAGCAACTGATACAAGCTGCTTTCTGTTCATTATCTGCTAAGCTCAAGATCATAGACCGCAATAGGAGAGAAAGCGGCATCAGCACTGGTAAAATGTTAAAATTTAGACTCAATACTTTTAATGAAGATGATTGTGTGTTGACCGTCTGCGATTTACTTTGTTTCGTTTGTGGCAGTGTCCACGTCGGCTTGCTGAACAGAAACTCAGCTACTCATCTGTGGTGATTCGTGTTGCAGTAGCACTGTCATATCTAGGGCTGGGTATCGTTCAAAAATGTTCAATACCGATACCTTGACTTCGATACCGGTTCCTGAACGATACTTTTTTTTCGATACCAATTTTATGAAATCTATTTTAACAAGATTACGTTAAAAAAACTTTGGTTTTATTTTTCAGCTTCTTAAGACTCCTCTCCTGAGCCACTGCACAAAGGAACAAAATGTAACCAACACAATAAATCAGTGCAAATAGTTTTAATAAAGCTCAAATAGTCTTCAGTTTACACATCTGTTAGCTACATTTACACTAGTGCGTGTTCATTTTAAAACACATAGCTCAGACAGAATCATAATTTCTATTAATTTTCCACTGATTTACTGATGAGCATTAGCAGTTTCTAGCATTGTCTGCCTGTGCTCTCTCTTCCATGATCGCTGCTCTGACTCGATAATAACATATTTAATTTCAGCAAAAATACATGGCCAATATATATATATATGTGTGTGTGTGTGTGTGTGTGTGTGTGCGCGCGTTTTGTTTTTTGTGCAAATGATTTATTCTATTCCCACTAATCTCATTAATACTTTCATTTCAAATTCTTACATTTGATCTATAAATTCAATTATAATAATGTGATTATCTATACATTATCAATTTAAATCATGTACACTGAAAAATACAACTGCATTAAATAATTATGAGATTATATTTAATATTTTTGAATATACAAACAAGAAATGATGGTGGAAATGATATTTTTCAACGAAATTAAAACGCCAGTAAGGTGCCAGTAGTGAGCATTTAATGAGTGAGTCATTGAGTCGTTCATTCAAATGATTCGTTCAAACGGCAGATTCATCAGATGTTTATGCATGGGCTAATGAAACTTTGACTCAACCGATTCGTTCAAAACACGGAATCAAGCAGCAATGAATCGTGTGGTTGCTGTGAGATGCGCTGTTTCCGCCTAAAATGTAAGTGACCTAATATTATTGTATTTGCTTATTGAACTGTTTATATAACTATTAAACAGTCGTAATGGTGAAAACGTTGTGTGATGTTGCCTAACTAACTGTATTTTAAATATAAAAACTTTCCATTTTGAATTTTTACCTCAGGATGCTGAGTTTCTTAGTGTTGCGCGTTTTAATTTCTCCTGGAGAGGCTGCGTGAGCTTCGCCTCAGCAGCGCAACCTTATACTGTCAATAGATGCATTATATACATTAGATATCCACTATTCGCCACTTACTCTAAATGTAATAAAATCAGAATAATACTTGCGTTTTGGTGTTTACATAGTTATTTTTGGTTACTGATGTTTTAATCATGTTACTTGTCTGGCGTTAATGAAGCGTTAAGGAGCCAGCTGATGATCGCGGACAAAGCAAGGCGGTATGTAAAGTTTAAAACATTTAAGTTTGTGGAAACAGGAAAAGGTCAGAAGATGTTTAAGCACGAGTATGCCGCAAGATTGACTTTGCAAATGGATGAATTTTAATTGTTGAACCCGCAACCTTGCTATCAGTTTGCAAAATAAAGGAACTTTTAATTGATTGGATAAATATGACTGAAGAGTCAATTGAGCTAGAAGTTCTTGAGCGTCAGGAAACTCATGATGATGGAGGAAACAATATATCAGTTGCGGGCGAACAGGAAAATAAGATTGCCGTTGTTAACATGCCAAATGAACATTGTTAAAGGATTGTTGGAAGATGATGTAAATGTTGTTGAAGTCAGACAAAGCATGATCAAATACAGGAAATTACTGGATGAATTTAAAGATGCTCATAAGTCTATCCAACATCTTTTAAGTGAGGAAGAGCGTAGAATTGATCTTGAGAAGTGGTTCCAACCTAAAATGGACGCAATTCAAGATTTTATGTCATGTGTGACTACCTGGTTGTTTAGTACCGCAGTTATAAAAGATGCTGACGTTGAGGTTGATGCTCCTGCTGACAATGTTTCTGTAGTATATTTCAGGTCAAAAAGAGTCTACACGGAGCTCATGCAGTTCACGGAGCTCGCACAGTTCTCGGAGTTCGCACAGTTCACACTTGTCAGCACTGATTGAAGCAGAGGCGGAACATGCTGCTCTAAAGGCCCGTTATGCTGCATTAAAAGAGAAACATGCACTAGAGGAAAAGGAGCAGAAGCTAAACCTGAAGAAGGAGCAAATAAGAAAACAAAAGGAAACATTGGAAATGGAATCTGACTTGGCAGCTACCACTGCTAGAATGAACGTCTTGAAAGAAGTAGAAAAACCAGTAAGTCCAGTAGATGCAATGAATGAATATATTGATAAAGAACAAGATGCATTGTAGTTGAAAAAATCTCTGATGGTACCAGGTGACTCAGCTAAAAGTGTCAGTCCTAAAGAGCCGCATTCAGCATTCCGAGAGCAAAAGGAAAGCAAACCTCCTCTGAAACATCCCAAAGCAAGGACAGTCACTTTGGAAGCAGGTTCACTTGTATCTGCACAGGCAGAGACACATACTGCCTTTAGAGAGGAGCGGCAACATCTTGAACCAGTATCCAGCGCTATTAAACTACCAAGACCTGATGTGCGACACTGCCTGGTGCAATATCAGCCTCACGCACCCAGCCACCCAAGCACCCAGGCACCCAGTTCAAGGTCTCTGCCAGCACCTCAAAGGAATCCAACACCTTCAGCAGACACTGCTTTGTATAGTATTTTACGTAAACAAACTGATATCACTGACAGTCTTGTGAAACAGACATTCTTGTTATCTTTGCCTCAGAAGGAAGTCAAAGTTTTTGATGGAGAGCTGCTGGAGTTTAGTGCATTCATTAGATCTTTTGAGGACACTATTGAGAGTAAAATTGACAATGATCAAGATAGGCTGTGTTTTTTAGAACAGTTTACCAGAGGGCAGCCTAAAGAATTGATCAAAACTTGCCTTCACATGAATCCTGTCAGGGGATATCAGCAAGCCAAAAAACTCCTCAAAGAACATTTTGGCAATGAGTTTAAAATCTCTAATGCATATAGAGAAAAGGCCCTGTCTTGGCCATCCATTAAGCCAGAGGATCCAAAAGGACTGCAAGCTTTCGCACTATACCTGAGAGGGTGTTGTAATGTTATGGAAGAGATGGCATTTATGGAGGAACTTGATCTTGCCTCTAATCTTCGATCACTGACCATTAAATTGCCATTCAAACTTAGAGAAAGATGGCGCATTGAGGTTTCGGAGCTCCATGAAAGAGGACACAGCAAGGTGAGATTCTGTGACCTAGTCAAGTTTATTGAGAAGCAAGTTAATATACTAACTGACCCCATATTTGGCAATATAATTGATCAAACTATTCAAAATGCCGCTAAAACTAAATCTGCAGTCAAAACCGGCAAGCCAAAGTCTTCTAGCAGCAGCTTTGCCACCAGTGTGTCTATGGAAAAGCCACAAACTCCAAATATGCTAACCATTTGCCTTTTCTGTGCAAAGGAACATTTGCTAGATGTCTGTCCTCAGTTTAAAAGAAAGATGCACAAAGATAAGATCCAGTTTATAAAGGAAAAGGAAATATGCTTTGGATGTCTAGTTCAAGGACACATGAGTAAAACCTGTAATAAGCGTCAAACCTGTAAAGTCTGCTGTCAAAAACACCCAACAGTACTCCACATAGGAAAAGTGGAAAATAGGACAACTATTGGAGTACCTCATCCTAATCATGACAAGCCATCAGTTTCCTCCCATGCTTGTGGCCACATTGGGGCCGGTGAGGAAGAAAGTGTACTATCAATATCAATTGTGCCAGTGAAGATTAAGGCAAACAAAGGAAACAAAATAGTGCAATCGTATGCATTTCTGGACCCCGGCAGTTCTGCCACATTTTGCACCTCAGACCTCATAAATCAGCTTGATATGACTGGAAAAAAGACCAACATTCTGTTGCGAACGATGAATCATGAGAAGACGATGGTCAGTAATGTGGTGTCTGGTTTGGAGGTAGGGCTGAACGATTAATTGCATTTGCGATAATATCGCGATATGAAAAAACGCGATTTTTCAATCGCAGAGGCTGCGATTACACTCGGTCACGTGACACGCGAGAGTAAAGAGGTGTGTTCAACTTGAAGATCGATCGGTGTATGACATCAAAGTACGGCGAGAGAAAGCATAAGGAGACGTCCGCACTCTCTTATAGCTCTCGCAGTACTTTGATGACACACACCCATCGGTCTAAGCAGCGCTGCTTCAAGTCGAGCGCGGGCCATCAGCAGAAAAAGAAAAGAAATAAAACAGTAAACAGCCAAAGGACGTAACTTAGAATGGGAGATGGATCGGTTTGTGAAAGCGAAGAGAAAAGCCATAGATGAAGTCGCACAGACCCAGGCAGGTGCTGGCCATTTAAAAGCTAAAGGCAGAAAATATGACGAGGCATATCTTGCTCTCAGCTTCACTCACCTTGTCTAAACCGGACGCTACAGTTGTGCGTTGCGCCGCAACAGCTCTACACTGGACGCAACAAAGCGACCGTTGCAAATCATTTTAACTTTGTGTCAGTACGTCATAAATAGAACA
>NW_015547686.1:191724-195139 GCF_001515605.1 Sinocyclocheilus anshuiensis
GGTTCTACTGTATTTTGCCGCTCGCGTCCGGTGTGGTGTAGACACGGTGTTTAATGTCGTTGGTGAGGAGGAAAGCCTGTGTGTGTCCTATGCCTTAGCGGACAGCATGAAACCCACAAAAAAAAAAATGTTTTTTATAGGTTTAAAGGGGGGCACGACCAAAAAAGTCTGAGAACCACTGTTCTAAAGTTAACAGTCAGTGTTTAGTGCAGTCCACATGTTTACATATGTTTATTACAGTGACTTTGAACTACCTAAAGTAGTGTGGTAAAGCAACAGATTTGTTTTTATATTTCTGCAATCTACTTTAGTTTATGTGATTTGTTACTGACTTTCATATTAATGTTTACACCAGGCTTATTTGTCAGTGCTTTATGTTGTCATAATTATTACATGCTTACAAGGTTGAAAGTTCAACAAATCAGTCAATATACTGTGATTGTAGTTGTTAAATAAAAATGTCATTCATATCAATTCATGCATCACCTAATTTCATCGTAACATATAGGCCTGGCCTACAGAAAAGAACATTTATGTTTAATCTATCTAATAGTGTGTTGGTCATACTATACAATGATTTATAGCTTGTCTTTGTTGAATAATACAGAACATAAAGAGCTTTAAAAAATAATTGCATATTAAATCGCAATCGCAATATTGGTAAAAAAAAAATCGCAATTCGATTATTTTCCAAAATCGTTCAGCCCTATTTGGAGGTGAGTGCACTATATGAGAACAACTTCATCGCCCTTCCAGATGTATACACACAAACCTCCATGCCTGTCAGTAAGCACAACATCCCTACCCAGAGTGAAGTATACAAATGGCCTTACTTAAAAGGAGTTTTACTTCCCACCATAGAAGCAGATATTGTCCTGTTAATTGGCACTAATGCCTCTAAATGATTAGAACCCTGGGAAATTATCATCAGCCAGGGAGATGGGCCATATGCTGTGAGAACTTTGCTTGGTTGGGTGGTTAACGGCCCATTAAGAGGAGGAGACAATAGATGCACCACAGTCAATGTCAACCGTATATCATTGGTCAATTTGCATGACTTAATGATATCCCAGTACAATACTGAGTTCAATGAGAAAGCATACGATGAGAAAAGGGAGATGTCTAGAGAAGACAAGCAATTAATGAAAATTGTTGATGAGTCTGCCAAAATAGTGGATGGACATTACAGCCTCAAACTTCCCTTCAAAAATCAGCACATTTCATTGCCCAACAATTGACAAATTGAGTTAGCTGCAGCAGTTCTAGCCACTAAGGTGGACAAAGTTCTCAAGTCAGAATTACAGCTGTATTTAGAAACATCAATATTTTGGACTGACAGCGAATCAGTACTGAAATATACTGTATATCCAATGAACATACCAGGTTCCATACCTTTATGGCGAACCGAGTGTCTTTTATAAGAGAAACAACAGAACCTTCACAATGGAAATTTGTAGACACCAAATCAAATCCTGCTGATGAAGCCTCAAGAGGACAGAGGACTGAAAGGTTTCTTCAGAACACAAGATGGATCCATGGTCCAGATTTCCTATGAAAAACTAATCTTGACTGGCCATTAATCAACATAAAAGCCCATTCACTTTCTGAGGATGATTCAGAGGTTAAAAGAAGCACAACCATGAATGTTATCATCCAAGGTGGCACCAAGCCTACAGACAAGCTCATGTCTTATTTTTCAAGCTGGACTAAGCTCAAAGTCTCAGTAGCCTGGTACCTGAAACTTAAAGAAACCTTGAAGTGTTTGGTACTAAACAGAAAATAATTAAGTTAAAAAATCAACACCAACCTAGTAACTCGGAACATGGAAAAGGCTTTCAAGCAAAAGATGGAACGTAGCAAGGTTTTACTGGGTGGAAAGAAGGTAAATGTTTTAGATTTGGAGATGGCTGAACTGTCCATAATTCAGTACGTTCAAGCAAGCCATTATTCAGAAGAGATCTCAAGCATACATACCAACATTAAGAAGTCAAGTACTCTATACCGACTTGATCCAGTGTTGAAGCATGGAGTTCTTAGGGTAGGAGGACGTCTGTCTAAAGCGGCCTTACCCGAAAAAGTCAAGTTTCCTGCTATACTTCCCAAACATTCTTATGTGTCAACACTCATTCTTAGACACATACACGAAACGTTAGGACATATAGGAAGAGATCACATCCTTTCTGAACTCCGTAAAAGGTTCTGGATCATTAATGCTAATGCTGCTGCACGCAAAGTTGTAACTCAGTGTGTTGTATGCAGGCGAAACAGACCCAAAGTAGGAGAACAAAAGGTCGCCGATCTACCACCGGAAAGGTTGGTTCCTGATTTGCCCCCTTTTACTAACGTGGGCATTGACTATTTTGGGCCTATTGACATTAAAAGAGGACGAACTGCATTGAAACGTTATGGAGTACTGTTCACATGTATGATTTCCAGAGCTGTACATCTAGAAGTTGCGCATTCACTTGACACTGACCTTTGCATTCAAGCCATCAGACGCTTTGTCTGTAGAAGAGGCCAAGTGAAACATATGAGGTCTGATAATGGGACAAATCTTGTGGGTGTGGAAAGAGAACTGAGAAAGGCTCTATCTGCCCTCAATCAAGATCATATTCAAAAGTCTTTACTTCATCATGGTGTAGAATGGATTTTTAATCCCCCAGGAGCATCTCACCATGGAGGAGTGTGGGAGCGGCTGATTAAATCCACTAACCAAGTAATTCTTTCCATTTAAAGCAACAAGAGTTAACTGAGGAAGGACTACATATGCTATTATGCGAAGTAGAAGCTATTTTGAACAGTCGTCCTTTAACCACCAACCCTCTACAATGCGAGTAAATCACTCGCATATGCGACTAAATCTTTACTCTGGGCGACTAAATGATGTCTAATATTAGCCAATGGCTAATAAATTCTCAGATTTTACTCGCCAGTGTTTGGGTTGGAGGCTAAGTATAAGTTAAGCACAGATATGTTTTCACTCACAGAACACTCTGAGCGCTTCAGAGCTCTCTCAGTCAAGCGATCTGTGCTATTTTTCAGTTCATCTCTATGGATGCGCAGCGAACCTGTATTTTGCGTACCGTAAACTTTAGTGTGAAGGCGCACGCCTCGCCGTCACTTTGCTTTTTTCTCACATGCAAAGAGAGAGACAGAGCGAGAGAGTCTTACATACCATGCAGAATTGACGCGTTATATGTAAACGATATTCTTTGTTGTATTTTCCTGTCAAAATAACAGAGTTCCTTTGGAGTTCTTCAGCTTTTAAGAACTGCCGGTTTCTCCGGTAGTGAGCGGAACTAATGCGAAAACGACAATCTCATTGGCTGGCGCTCACCTATTATCGTCCCTGATTTGAATTCAGCAAATCAATTCTAGCGAATGCACACAACCTGATTAATATTCATGAATCCAG
>NW_015547686.1:195243-197590 GCF_001515605.1 Sinocyclocheilus anshuiensis
CCATCAGCTCGTTAATTCTTAAGAATTAGCTTAAAAAATAGTTTTTTTTCCCCCATTTTTTTTTTACGGAAACACAATGACCAAAAAAGCACCACCACAAGTCCTAAGTTTAGTTAAAATGACTAATATGCATCCATATATGGTTACCAAGTTTTAATTCAAATTACTAAAGTTCTATCATTAAATGATACTTGATTATCATAATATCATATTATAATGTTTGACTGACTGATGTTAAGAGTGTACTTTCAGATATTTATAAAGCTGTGCCATTTTACAAACATTATATATGTTTGTAAAATAAATATAAAAAAAATAAAATATATAATATACATATCCATATATAGTCAGACTGGCGAGTAAATGAAAAAAATGTACTAGCCAATGGCGATTCAATTGCCAAGGTGTCCATAGAGGGTTGACCACAGTCTCTAATGACCATCAAGATCTGGAGCCACTCACCCCAAACCACATTTTGCTATTGAAATCGCAGCCCATCATACCACCTGGGTTATTCAGTAAAACTGATGTGTACGTAAGACGATGTTGGAGGCACGTGCAGTACCTTGCCGACATCTTTTGGAAGCGTTGGGTCCATGAATACTTACCCATAATGCAAGAGAGGCAAAGATGGAATAAAAGAAGAAGGAACCTGGATTTTAATGGATAAAGGAGTAAACAAAGAGGTGTCTACAATTTCCCCGGCAGACCCAAGAAGTGACAAACTTTTATCCATTGAAAAAGAAGTAGATCACAGTTGATTTATTAATCTTGCATGTTACAAAAAATAAACTGATGCAACTTAACATTGAAAGTAAAATACAAAATAATTCAAGCTGCAAATTATAAGAGCACCAGAAAACATTGAAAGGGAGAAAGAAGGTCTACAGACCGTGTGCTTCCAGTAGACCACGCTATCTCATTAGACACCTGTGGCTTTATCTTATGGTTTGTCCTGTAGAGGGCGCACACAGACTCCAGAAAACATGCAAGTAAAAAAGGAAAAACATAAAACAATATGACAAAACCTATAAATGGCTCCTACAATCAGAATTGGCATCGGTATCGGCCGATCACCATGACAAGAAATCGGTACTCAGTATCGGCTGCAAAAATCCTCGGAGCATCCCTAGCCTGTACTGCAGTTCTGTAGATGTTTTGCCCTAACTTACAGTTGTAGATAGCCTCAAGCTGTTGCAGCACAACGCGACAATGCTTGCACCAACTATAGACACGATGTTTAGACCGTAACTACAGACCAAATAACATGATGCGTGCAGCTTACCCGTGTAATTGCCCCATTTTTGTACAGCTCTTCAGACAGAAGCTTGTATTGGTTAACAGTATTGATTGGCCAATAAATTGGCATTGGCGATATTTGGCATTTATGTATTATCAGCATTGGTGTGGCAGTTTTTCTGTTTGGTCGATGCATTGGAAGTGGGACATTTATCTTGACAGTATGCTGGACTTTTTTTGTTTCTTTTTTTTTTTGACAGCACTGAGAACGCCAGCACCTGAGGGCATGGAGCTTCCATTCTTCATCTTTATTATTTTACTAATAAATTGTTACTTATTGACAGATCTGTTGTTGACCGAACTGTTAAGAAAAGAAAGTGAATGGTATATGAAAAGTACCATAGTACCAGAAAAAAAAAATTTCTCTCTTTATTTATTCCTTCTCTTTCTAGCTTGTACTTATTTGAACAATGTCTTGAAACTTGGTATTACAAGCACTTCCTGTATCTGTTTGCCTCTTTAAGAAGAATCGCTTTATGTATCCCCAAATTGTAAGTCGCTTTGGATAAAAGCGTCTGCAAAATGACTAAATGTAAATGTAAGTACTAGGGCTTGCTTTTATATTATTAGTAACCGCCAGCATTTAGCAAATACTGTATGTATTTATATCAATATATATATATATATAAGTCTTTGAATATCTAAGAAATGTTTCATTTCACCTTGCAAACTTTGTTGAATCCAGCTGTGAAATCTTCTGAAGTGTGCTTTTGTAGCCTGTATAAAATATGCCGGTATTGCCACTAGGGTTGTGACGGTGAGGAAATTTTCCCACCGGTTAATCGATGTGTGACAACACCGGTAATACCTGTATCACCGTGGGGGCAGGGGCGTTCCCTCTTTTCCTCGCTTTCCTTCGCTTTTAAATAGCTTAAAAGTGCCGTGCGCATTTTACTTTCGAATTAGCGGCAGTTCGGCGTCAATTGCTTGAATGCAACAACAAAATACAACGTCAAACTCACTTTAGCCTATTTATAAAACATAGAACTTTTATTAACAAAACAAATAAAAATACACCATGCTATAGGGCAGGCTATGCCTAATATAA
>NW_015547686.1:198035-204622 GCF_001515605.1 Sinocyclocheilus anshuiensis
ACAAAGTTTAAATAAAGTAAAAATCAGCAAACAATGTGGAACCAATTAAATAAGAAACGAATGTTTAAAAAAACTTCCAAAATCACCTTAGATAAACGGCAAAAGTCAACAGGCTTTTCAAAATCCAAAATATTGCCAAACAGGCGCTTTTGCATCTTGTTTCGAAACTAAATCATCCATCATCGTCTTGTCTGTCTCACCTCACCTCACTCTTCTTGTCAGTCAGCTCGACTCACTCTGGATAACTGAAATCTGATCTGTGATGCGACTGTCGTTCGGCACGCTGCATTGAGCAGCCGCGGTCAGTTTTTAATTGTAGTGTCTGTTCTTTTACTGAACTAAATGATTTTTATTACTATAAAAAATCAAAACGATGTTGGGGGTCGGTGTCGCGGTGGGCAAGTGACATAACCGGTGTTGCGGTTTAACACCAGTATCACCGTCAGCACCGTCTATCGCGGCAAGCCTAATTGCCGCCATTCATATACTTTTAATGATAGCCAACATTTCAGCCCCGCGTGAAATGCAGCTCGCAGTCACTGAATGTGTATGGGTTGATAAGGTAAAACTCCAGACAAGTTTTCTTGAGCGCACCCATTTTTAACGCGTCTTGATTGTCATACAGTCTGACATTAATGGAAGTTGGAAAAAATAAAAATAACGTTTTTGCATTCGAATGTGGATTTTTATTTTAAATTCGACGAATATTCGAAATTCGACTTTTTTTTTTTTTTTTTGACAGCCCAATCAGCCCAGAAGTTTCTTCTGAATTGAACATGTTTCTACTTTCACATGTAAATGACTTGTTGCACTTATGAATACAAGGGTTAAAGCAAAAAAAATCCTGAGCCTGAACTTTTTTCCGGGGGTGGGGCGGGGCAGCACATGCAAAGCATGCAATGACTGTGGCAACTTTAACATTTGAAAGGATACTATGGATGTGTGTTAAGGCGCGGCTGCAGAGTGTGAGCTGCTCCGTCTCACGCAGCCTTTGAGGGAGAGGGATTCTCCGGTACGCGTTCCACAACAACGCTTAGCTGCCTGCAGATGCGCCTGCCTATAAATCGCCCTAATTTGCAGCACAATCGGCCGATGCCGATTAATTTAAAAATGCCAAAAATCGGCCGACCGATCAATCGGTCGACCTCTAGTTTATTCTCAACATTTTATTTAGACTGTCCAACGAGATAAAATAAACACGACACGAGTGTGTTTATTCTCAACATTTTATTTAAACTTTTTTTCTCAAAATGTAATGATTTTATTCCTCGAAACACGACTTTATTCTCGAAATTTAAAGATTTAATTCTCAACATTTTATTTTAACATTTTTCTTGAGATTTAACAAGTTTAATCTTGCATAATAATGACTTTAATCTCGAGATGGTTTTATTTTTTTATTATTGCTTGGCCCTAATCCTCTTCCATAGATTCCAGAATAAGGAAGTGGCTATCTAAATAAATCTATTTGACACATTTATTTTTTATAAAGTTTTTTTTATATTTAATCATTTTCAAATTATTTATTCTACTTTAATAATTATTCTCAAATAAATATACATTTAATTTCAGCAATTGTTATGCATGTGGTTTTACTACTTTTAAATTAAATGGTGTGATATACTAGTGACTAGTGACTTTATATTGGCCATCAGGCACCTTGCTCTCTAACGTATCGGCATTGGCCAATAAAAAATCTATATCGGTCATCCACAACTCTAGTCTTAAAAGGCTGGATAAAGCTGGTTGCTTTGGTGTGTTTTGATGTTATCTCTTGGCAAGCTTTGTTTCGACAGCATCACTACAAGAGCTTTTATACCAGGGGTGCCCAACCTCGGTCCTAGAGGGCCGGTGTCCTGCAGAGTTTAGCTCCAACCCTAATTAAACACACCTGAACCAGCTAATCAAGCTCTTATAGGCATACTAGAAACTTACCAGCAGGTGTGTTGAGGCAAGTTGGAGCTAAACTCTGCAGGACACCGGCCCTCCAGGACTGAGTTTGGGCACCCCTGTTTTATACTGTTCCATCTCTTAAATCTCTCACACAGTGTGTGAGATGGGGACAAATAATATTCTCATCATGTGCATGTTCTGCTGCAAAGAACTGGAAACGGAGATGATTCAAAAAAGTTGATTTAAATAAGGGGTCGCCATGACAGTGGTGTGGTGCTTGGATGTGGGAAAACAGGTTTTAATAAAAAAAAAAAGAGAGAGAAAAGTTATTTTTTTGATGTCATATGTAGGGCTGTGTATCACCAGCAAAGTCACGATACGATACATATCACGATACAGAGGCCACGATATGAAACGTATCACGATACATGACTGTACTGAATTTCACCTCAGCAGAATTGAGTAAAACAGCTGTTTATTAAACGCTGCATACCATAGGGCCATTGCTAACTATTGCAACATATGAAGCACCTCCATAACTGTACCACAGTACAATATAGGTAATGGCATATGTTTCATGTTTACATTGTGCACTCCCCAACAGGTACAATATTCTGATTGTTTGCATCTTGTTTTTAAGCCCATAAATAATGCACTCGTTCTAATAAATTTATATTGTAAGGTTCTCATTCTAATATGTTAAAATCATCTTAACATTGCTGGTAGGTTATCATTGCACAAATCAACACACTCTCTACGTTTAAAAAAATAAAAATTAGAAGAGTTCTAAACTAATGCGCTGTCTTCACTGTACCTCACGCACACACGTTTAGTCACTCACGCTGCGCGCTCGCACAGACAATCTTTTTCGCGTTTAGACCGTAGACTTTATAAAAACAGGTTTAGACAAACTTTTTAGCGCTGCCCCGCAATTTTATCAATAAAATAGCTTAATCGCTGAAGAGCTACTGCGTTTATCCAGAGTGGAGAGAGAGCGCGTGCACATGGTTGCCAGATTGACAAAGATAAGTAACACACGTAGCAAATATTTCTGTATTGCGCAAGTGAGAAACTCTGTTTTGGGGATTACGTCTCTTTACATCAGACGTAATTGTTGTGTTCCTCTGCGGCCAGATTAAACCTTGTTGTAGCCTATATATTTTGCTCTATTCATTATTTTTTAGAAACCTCGCACTTTTCTACTCCATTTTAAGTGGTGTTCTTGTATTCAAATTAAGCACGGTCCACTGCAACGCACGTGCCGCAATATCGATACAGAGACAGCTGTATCGATACACGTATCGTCAAATCTCTGTGACGATACATCGTCGTATCAATGTATCGAACACAGCACTAGTCATATGGTTAGTTCCTATATAAGATATCAGAAATCAAGAGCCTCAATAGACATTGCGCTGATAACATTGTCTGATAACATTGTCTGATGGAAAGGTCTTCTTTTGTGACCCAGTAAGAAAACAAATAATAATTTATTTAATTTTATAATAATTTATGCATTTAGCAGACGCTTTTATCCAAAGCGATTTACAGTGCGCTGCTACCACGACCTTTTGCGCTGCTAACGCAATGCTCTACCACTGAGCCACAGGAACTCTAATAAATAAATAAATAAATAAATAAGCACAGATCTCCACAGATAATCTCAGTGGAGATTATTTTAGCCATCAGATTAGTGATCATGGCATTTGATCATCTCTGACAGTCATCTTGTGTGGGTTTGTGGCTTGCTCTAGAGCAGTGGTCGCCAACCCGTCGATCGCGATCGACTGGTAGATCTTTATCACTGTCCCGGTAGCTCTCAAAAAGAAAGGAAAAATAAGTACAAAAAACACATCATGTCTGATTAATGTTCAGTTTTTCAAGCATCTGTAACTGTTATTTCTTAATCCAACTGCTGTATTTATTTTCAATAAAGTGACCAATGAGATAAGAGATGAACTGAGTAAGTTAACTGTCGCAAAGGTCAATATACGGCTCACCATGGTGAAAGCCCGCGGCCGCGACGTAGCAGTCAAGCTAGAATGGCGGAGGCTCCACGAAAGAAGACAAAAACATACCATTTCCATCCAAAATGGGAACAGGAATTTATTTTTACATTGGTAAAAGATAAGTGTGTATGTATGTTGTGCCAACAAAAACAAGCATTATGTAAAAGAGGAAATCTGAGGAAATTCAAGGCGTTACTGGATGAGCTCGATGCCGCGTACGGAGACCTGCTACTGCATGCTGATGTGCGGTGGTTGAGCTGCGGGAAAGTGCTGCAGCGGTTTGTTGACTTACTGCCTGAGATAAAGACTTTTCTGTCTGCAAGAAACGAGGAGCACAAGGAGCTGTCAGATGATGCGTGGCTGCTGGACCGGGGGTTTCTGACAGACTTGACTGCCAAACTGAATACACTCAACAACGAGCTCCAGGGAAAAGACCGACACCTGCCCCACATGATCAGCGCAGTGAATGCTTTTAAGTCTAAGCTCGGTGTTTGGATCACACATCTAAAAAACGGGAGGCTAACACACTTTCCCATCCTGGAAAAAATGTCACAGAGCATTAAAGACAAGGATGTTTTTCACCCTGAGAAATACTGTGCTCACCTGGACAAAGTTGCAACAGAGTTCAATCTGCGTTTTGGTGAGTTAAACGAAATGGAATGTATTGCTGCATTTGTCTCAAACCCATTCATGCTCATTGATATAGAACAGGTTGCAGCCAAATTCCAGCAAGTATTTTCTTTGTCAAGTGGAGTTGACATGGAGATGGTTGATTTGCAAAATGACATAGAGCTGAAAGTCAGATCAAGGGACAGTGACTTTTGGGGACTTGTCAACAGAGAGAAGTTTCCTCTCCTCACTGCATGTGCACTAAAAGTGAGTGCCTACTTTGGATCAACTTACCTCTGTGAAATGGCTTTTTCACAGATGAAAATAATTAAATCAAAGTACAGGAGCCGCCTCACTGACAGACATCTCACAGACTGCCTCAAACTGGCTGTCTCTAGCTATGAGCCAAACTTCAGAGGACTCACAGACAGTATTCAGTCACAGCCATCACACTGACTAACTTACTGCAGCAGTTTTGTCTTCTGATGGCATTGTGAAAAGTGATGTTGCATAAGATGGGTCATAGAACTGCACTTAATTGAGATTGTGGTTAGAATTTTGTTAAGTTAATTTATAAAATGTTAATGGTAGTACCTTCAGAAGCTTCAGTGAATAAGCAATTTACTGCTGACAATGGCACATTTTCAGTTCAGTGCCACTTCATATGATCTGATCACTGCAAGTACAGTGTTGTTACATTGATACAGCATTTTTTTGGTTGCATCAGTTTAAAAGTTTAAGAAAAGAACATTTAATGTAATTTAAATAAATTAAAATACTAAATAAAAGGCCTCAAGTTGAAAGTACAATCTGGGCTGTCTTTTTCTATCTATTCTTTGATAGATAGGTAGGTAGATCTTGCCTTTCATCAAGACTGAGGTCAGGGATCTTCGGCTTGAAAAGGTTGGTGACCACTGCTCTAGAGGATAATGCTACAGCTACAGACAGTAAGGAAGTGGGCGTAAAATTACCACGGAGTAATTTTAACCAATGTATGTTGCAGACAGTTCGTGAAGACCCTAAAGAATCAAACCAACATGTGGAAAATGGGCATCCGATGTCCCCTTTAAAAAAATATTAAACTAATATATAGTATACAGTATTACTGGACATTATACCATTTGTATATATATTTTTCATACGTATGTTAGCGTGTATACCTTTTTAATGTGTCTGTTTGCTGTGTGTAAGAGTGAGTCAGAGGGTCCCAGCTGTACTGAAGGATGTGTGTAATGGCTGTAGATTGGAGTGTATTGTGAGTGAGTCAGTGTGCCCTGCAGGTGCTGCTTTACCAGGAGCTCTCCTCCCACAGTCTGTGCCATCACAAAAACACCTCCTCTACTTTGAGCACCAAGAGATTGCTTTCCTAAGTTTTGCCATTACATGGTTTTAAAGGGAGCGAGTCAAACACACCAGGTTCAGATCCCACAGCACCATTTTGTGGCTAAGCACTCGAGTTAGGATGTGCTGTTTCATGAGTCCTGTTCATTAGTTTACTGAAGCCAGTGCCTGTAAGTGTTCTTAAGGCATCAAGTAGATGCTCTTAAGAGAGAGCAGCTGCTTAGATGTTGTCAGAAAACCTAATCCTAAACCAATCCTATCGTGTGCGTGAAAGAGCTGAAACAAATGCGATCTCACACACACTCGCATGTGATCACACACTTTCTGCACAGGTTTGTTACTGAAAGGATATCACTCAGTGACTGACACGAGAGCCTGTGACTGAGTTCAAATGAATTATTCAAACCTTTTCTGTACAACACAGATTACAAATGTCACTGTGTGTGTGAGAGATATTTGAGTAGATGTAAACTGTGTGTGCTCAGTGGAACTGTGTGTACTCTGGAATAGGGGTATGCCGGTATCAAATTTTCATGTTGCGATTAATTGCTAATGCTTTTATCACGGTATGCGGTATTATCACGATATTGAAATTTAGTTTAAAAAAAAAAGTGCTATAATGAATGTTCAGAATAATTTTTCATTGGCAGTTTGTTAATTAATGAATTAACTAATGTTAACTAATGAAGCCCTAATGTAAAGTGTGACCGAACAATAAAGAATCAAAACACTTTC
>NW_015547686.1:204779-212897 GCF_001515605.1 Sinocyclocheilus anshuiensis
TACATCAGAGTGCGCACGCGTCTTTCACGCAGCATACAGCAGTGTTGTGCATTTTGACCAGTTTATGGGAAAAGTACTCTTAAAATGCATTCAAAATTCAAAATAATTTGTAATAATTTGTATATAATATAATTTATATATAATATATAATTATTCACGGTATTTAGAAGTGCCCACGATAACAATATCGTGCATATTCATTACCGTGTTATATCGCATTACCGAATACCGGCACAAGTCTACTCTGGAACAGACTGAGGAGTGGGCATACAGCATGTCACAGTACAGTGCTCAACGCTAAGGACCGGTCGGCCACAAAAAAATAAAATAGTTGCCTTTATCATTGGTTTTGATCTATGTTATCTTGACTTGTATTCTAATAAATAAGCTTATAAGACACCAATATTTTAGATACGAATTAAATTTTACAATTCTCGATATCAAATTTCGATACAACAGCCAAAACTACTTGCCTGACAAATATAAAGTTCAATCATTATTAAAGACAAATGAACAGTCATTAAATAAGAACTAATGAACAAATTACAAGCAATAACACTACTGAATATACAGAACAAAGATACAAATGAAATGATTACAAATGATAGGATTTTATGTTTGTAGGTGTTCAGGTACAGAAATTGAATAATCACATATAAAATAACATTTCCATATTCTTCACTGTGTTGCACCGTGATTTTTCATAGTCATTTGAAATTAGTGGTAACCACTGCATTTTAATCATGAATTGATCCAAGAAAAGATTATACACACTTGTAGCATGCGCAATGTTTGATTTAAATTAGACCGTATCATTTCAAAATTTGAAGCAAAAACAGAATGGTCTGATTTTAGCTTTGTGAAATTATGCTTCATAAATCACCTGCATGAAACCGAAGCAGCAGACGGGCTGAATGAGACGCACATTCACTCTCTGCCAGCAGGTGGCGCTTATAGAACAGCAGCGTTTACTTGGTTACCGCTGTACACAAAGCAGTACACAAAGCAGCGTTATACCGAGCCAAGATGAAAAGAAAACGGCATGTACACTTTTCTTAAAACAGTCAGTTCCCCTCAGAAACGCATCCATATAAAATTCAATATTTAGGATTTTCTTCCTATATTTCGCACATCGTGAACAGTGATCTTGCACTGCCTACTGAAGTATTTTCACCTCTGCGTCCGTCTTTAGCGTCGTTGGCCTCTGTTAACGGCCGTTTACAGACTAAATATAATAATAACGTAATATTGCCACACAAATGACATTTTGAAAAACATTATTACGATGCACTTTGTGTGCAAGCACAGAACAGAGGCAGACTGAAATAAAACAAAAAATGCCCGGTCGATCGGAGCATCTCTACTCCACTGTATAAATTAAATCTAGATTAATCATTGTTAAAGCTACAAAGTTACTCGCCAAGACTGGTATTTTGACACATTTTTGTATTTGTCCATTCAAGCGAAAGAAAGACACGGAAATAAACTTAACTTGGGGCTCGGACGTCAGAGACGCAGCGCTGAACACACAGAACACAGTGTGCGAGTACTGAATGGAGTTGTCTTTCGGGCCTTGATGGAATGCCTTTAAATTGCTTGATTATTATTTTTTTAATTAGCAAGCTTAAAAACAGATGCAAATGATAAACTTTTTGTGACGACGCGGCAGTGGCACAACTATCCCAAGCGCCTTTCACGCTGGCCCCATGCCATCGGACAGTCCTTATTGTGGAGCCCTGCAGTACATGTATCCATAGACACATACTGCATTGCTGCAGAAGACCAATAGCTTGTAGTTTCTGTTATATTATGCTCCTAAACTCCGTACACGTTCAGTAGGTCATGTTTTATTAGACAAACTTCCTCCAATTAGTCCTGAGGTCACTGTATCACGTCGTCATGACAATGCTGTAAACAAGCTAATAAGAGCCAATCACAACTGGCCTTCACTGTTTCCTAGTTAATCGATGCCTGTAGCTGATAAGCAGTCACTTCAGTGACAGACACCATGGTAACTTTGGCCTTGATCTCTCTGAAGTTCATGGGCTAGAACACAATGTCCAACACATTCGGCTGTGAGAGATGCAGCAAACGCGATAACATCACAAACACACTAAAATGGCAGCAGGTTTTCTGATAAGCCAAACCACACAGAATCTGCATCCGCAAAACCAAGTTGTGCACATCCTCCTTGGTTATTTATTAAATATTTTGGCTGACTTTACTTGTGTTTCTAAGAATAGATTGTAGTACCATGAGCTCTGTGTGATATATTTTACCATATTTAAATCCATTCCATCTGGGTTGCTGATAATTGACAATTGTAAGTGTGCCGGTGGGCCAAACTGCTCTTTGTGTGGATATTCAAGTTGTCCAGAGGGCATTTCTGTATGTTTTTATTTTGTATACAGTGGGTATAGAAAAGAATCACCCCCCTTTAAAATCATCACATTTTGTTGCTTTTCAGCCTGAAATGAAGACGGACAGTTTTTGTTTTACCAGCTGTATTTACTCAGTGCAACTTTTAACATCCAAGTGAAAGATATAACACCAACATGTCAGAAAAATCACTGAGTTGGAAAAAGGATCACCCCCTTGTGAAAGTATTTTGTTGAACCACCTTTTGCTTTAATTACAGCCTTTAGTCTGTTGGGATATGTCTCTGTCTCTACTAACTTTGCACATCTAGACTTTGCAATATTTGCTCACTCTTCTTTGCAGAACTGCTCAAGTTCAGTTCAATTTGATGGTGAGCGTTTGCGGACTGCAGTCTTCAAGTCATTCCACAGATTTTCAGTGGGGTTTAAATCTGGGCTCTGATTAGGCCATGCAAGGACATTCAGCTTTTTCTCCTTCAACCACTGTGTGCTCAGTTTTGCTGTGTGCTTTGGGTCATTGTCATGTTGGAAGGTCAAGGTGCGTTGTGTTAAAGCTCACTCGTGACTCGTGACTGCATGTGGCCTTTCTTGAGGAGTGGCTTTTTTCTTGAATCCTCCCATACAAGCCACATCTGTGGAGAATTTGTGATGTTGTCACATGCACACAATGACCACTCTTTGTCATTAATTTCTGCAGCCGCTTCAGAGTTGCTGTAGGCCTCTTGGTCGCTTCTCTGACCAGTTTCCTCCTGGCTCTTTCATCCAGTTTAGTCCTGATCCAGGGAGGTTCTGTGTTTACCAAATACCTTCCACTTCTTAATAATAGACTTCACTGTGCTTCTAGGCATTGATAAAGCCTTTGAATTTTCTGTTGTATCCATCTCCTGACTTGTGTCTGTCCACAACTTTATCCCGGAGAGTTTTGGGTGGGGGAGTGCCTTTTTTTCCCAACTCGGTGATTCTGGTTGCTTATTTATTTATTTATTTTTTTCTGACTATCATGTTGGTGTTATATCTTTCACTTGGATGTTATAAGTTGCACTGAGTAAATACAGCTGGATAAAACAAAACTGTGTCCGTCTTCATTTCAGGCTACAAAGCAACAAAATGTGATGATTTTAAAGGGTGTGATTCTTTTCTATACCCACTGTAAATATGCAAGATCATAAGGAATAGCTCACCAAAACTGATTAAGTGATGCAGAAACGTTAATGGAATCATGGAATACAGTTATAAAAATGAAATTGACTGTATAATGCTGAATTTGGATGAATAAATAAAATGGTAGGTCTGTACACTTAATAAAATTGCCATGCAGATAGTGTCTATAAATTAAAAAAATTAAATAAAAAAATTGCTATTTAAATATGCCTGCATGTCTCTGTGTGAATCAATACCGCAATATCGTCTACTACACACATACTCAAGCATGCAAAGAACCTAGACAGAATCTAAAAAAAATTAAAATTGAAACTAGATTTTGGCCTGTCAGAGCCAATAATACCTCAGTGCTTATTCAGCTAGCACAATACCTCAACAACTTTTTTATTTATTTTTGTTCCAGTGGAAGAAAGTAAGTAACTATGTTTGGAACAATAGAATCGAAAGTTATAAAGGATATATATAGCACAACAGATTACAGAGCCATCGGTGAAGAAGAGTGCATTCTCCCCCTAGTGGAGAGAGAGGAAGTTGACCGTATGTTCTTTCTATACCTTTCTGTCCTGTCCTTTTATACCTTACGGTAATTAATTGGAGTTAAATGATGTTCAGTAGTCTGGTCAGTATTAGATGCAAAAAGTCTACCTTCTCACATTTGTTAAGGTAACACAATCTTCAAACTCAATGTTCTGCAGGGAGACAATAAGAGGATAGAAAGTGAAATTCAGCGATGACTGATTATGAAAATGCTTCAGTTGTGCAATTGATTTCACACTAAGCCAATTCCAGGGACTACAAACAAATAGTTTTAATTTTGTGATTTGTTATTGTAATATTTTGGATGATACTTCAAAGCCACCAGTTTCAGCACTGTACACAGACTTTTGAGATGATGTTAAAACAAAATATTTAAATATTGGTTGATTAATCTTTTGAGTTGTTAGAATGAGCAAAATGCACATCTCTAATAGAAAGACAGACAGTGGAAATGGACAGCAGCCTTTGCTTTAAAAAAGTATCTTAAGATGCATCTGTGGGTGAGCATTTACTTGTGGTTAAAAGTGAGAGAAGTGTGACAGGAAGTACAGTTGTACGATGTCTTTTCTTCATCTTTGTTTATTATCGCAGCTTGTGTTCTCATGCACAGAAATATAAAAGTTCAAGATCATCAGTCACTTTCCGCTGTAAGAAGCAGGGAGAGCTGCCTGCCTCAGTGTGTGTGTGTTTGTTTGGGGCCTCTCCTTTAAGAGTACTAAAAATAGTTTCCTGCAGGACCCTGTTCTCAGTGTGAGTGTATTCCTGCGGTCTGTAGCTTCTATTCTATTTGAGTCAGTTTCTTTTACAAGAATCAAGTTTTACCCCTGACCCATCTCTCTTTCTCCGTCTCTCTCACACACACACACACACACACACAATACAAGCACACACACAATACAAACACAAACACACTCACATAAGGAAGTGTCACAACAGGAAGTAGGGGGTGTTGGGGAAGAAAGATTTAGCTCAGAGAGGCACAGACTGCAAGGGTCAGTTGCTGTCTATAGTAGCTGTGTGTATAACAGTAACTAGAGCCAATCTGGCAGGCGTGAAAGAGAAAGAGAAATGTGGGTACACAGGGGGAAATGGGTCTTGCCCCCCACCCCTCCGCCTCAACTTTACCACAGGTAAGACTGAACTACACTTGCTTATGTGTCCATGTGCTTACCGTTTGATGACCCATGCTCCTCATGCCAGTTCATCTCTGATCAGCACTATGAAGACATTGCAACATTTAAATCTGAAGCCAGCTGCAAAATCTAGCAGTAAGAGCTCTTTCACTGCATCCGAATATGCCTACTTACATACTGTAGAGTGTGATAGAAATGTTTTATGTAATGGCCTCAGGAGTCAAAGGTATTTCCAATGTCACAAAAACAGAATGTGCAGACTAAGAATGCTCAGATCAAAGACTGTTTTCTTTTGAATACATCATGTGATTCAAGAATTTAAAGTGTTTAACAGCAGAACCTAGTCATATGACTAGCTTAGATCATTACAAACCAATCACCAGAACAAATCACAGTGAAGAAAACTTGAGTGATATTGATTTTTATTCAACCGCAAGGTTTAAATCTACATGTATGTTTCTGTTCAGGAGTCTCTCTTGGTTGTTGTGACCAGGGAGCTCCTGGCCATGAATAAAACTTTATTCCTGCAAAGAGTAACTTGGGAGTCATGTCTGGTTTATGCTGTGCAGCTGAGGAATAGAAGTACCAAAGATTCTATGCTCAAAAGACCACTGCAAAGACAGTGATAGTGTTGGAAGACTATAGAGCCATCCTCGGGGCGAGGCTGTAAGAGTTAGTATTAAAGATCCTGTGTTGGACCAGCGTACACCTAAGAAGGTCGGTGAGAGTGTATACTGAAGACCTGTGTGCTCATGTGTGATTGAGGTAGAGATAGTAGCTTCTTGACAGGACGCCGTCACCATACTTTTGGAGGGGAACTACCTTGAAGTATTGGAATTGTATTAGAAGTATTCGAGAAGGGAATTAACTCGAGATACTGTAGTATTATGTTGTATTATATTCGGGATGGGAATTACCCTGAGGATACTGTAGTAACTGTACTGGTGATGTAGGATTGTATTATATTATATTGAATAACTGGAGGTTATTCAAAATATCAATGGTAAAGTCAGAATTACTGGGTATTTCCATGACAATAGTATGTGAAAAACAGTATGCCAAAAGAGTAGTATGTTCCAATTAATAGTATTTGAAAAAAAGTAGACCTACTGCTATGAGATTCTGGAATGCATATTCCATGTATACTTTACTATCCCATGAAGCCAAGGGAAAGGAGTTGGGAGCAATGCAACTTGTGCTGGTAGGTCACGTGACAGTGACAGCATGGTGGATGTAGTATGTCAGAATTTTTTTTACACTACCCATGTTCATACTATAGAACAGTGGTTCCCAACCTTCCCCCCCCCCCCCCCACAATCTGAGCCCCCTATATATGTGTTTGTGTGTGCAACAACAACAATAATAATAATAATGTCTCTTAGAAATGCACATTTGACAGTAGCTTGAGTTGACAGTTGTAGTAGCTTGAGTTAGGATGCAGATGTAAATTTATGTTCCTTAGAAAAAACAATAACATCTGTACGAATTGTAGCAACCTCATATTTATATGGTGAAATGTAATTATTCTGACTGTTTGAGTTTTATTAAAATTAACCATTGTTCTTCCATAGCATATATTTAGATCATGATAACCAGAGTTAAAACCACACATATAGCACCTCAGTACCGTGGTAAAAATGCAACTAGGCTATATGGTTTCTAGGTATTTGTATGAAAAACAGTAGTCTAAATACATTTAGTATAAATGCACAAATGCTAGCTTAACCAAAAAATACTGTAATTATATTCCATTACTCCTTTAATATGTTTAATACATATCTACATTACAATATAATATAATAAAATTTGATGTGAATATCCCACATTTCTGCCACAATACCATGGTGCAGTTTGTTGCTACAGTAAATCCATGGTAAATGATGGCGATTTGTATATTGAAAAGCTTCCTGACTGTATCATTGCGCCCGGTGTTTCTGCTGTTTGTCAGTGCTGTTTCACCTGGCTTTAAACTAGTTTAAATCACTGAGTCATTTGTGTTCTTCGCTGAATTCAAGCGCGTCACACTGGATCTCACAGCGCTGTTTAGTGTTCCGTGACTGAGACTCACCAGTGAGAAACGCATCTGCTTTTGTGAACTCGCACTGCGCTACCGTTTGAACTTTGAGCCGCATGGATAAATGCGTCCCGCTTTTGGCGCATAAACATTATATCGAACATTTATTGAAATGTTGTTATCGTTTTATTGAGGAAAATTTTTATCGCGATAATTATTGTTATAATTTTCTCGCCAGCCCTACCTCAAAGCATATCCGCTTCGGGACCCCCTGCAAACTCTTGCGCCCCCCTACCCCAGGTTGGGAACCACTGCTATACAACGTACCTTTTTATTTTTTAAACAGATGTTAGGACCTACTACAGTCTGATTTCTAATGGAGCTTTTGTGTAATCTTGTAGCATTTGCGTGTGAGCATGTTCTGTTCTGACCCATTATGAAAATGCAGGTTAAGAATATTTACATTTACATTTACATTTTCATCCAAATCAACTTACATTTCATTGAATTACATTTTATCAATCATGCATTCCTAGGGAGTCGAACTCCTGATCTTGCCGGTGCTAATGCCATGCTCTGCTGCTAATACATGCTCTCTCATATAAATGCGAATGCCACTTTTGCATCTCAGATAATAATAAATAACTGACATTCTGGTGTGCATGTACTGTAAATATATTGTGTCTGGCTTGTGTTTATAGGCTGGTTGAATTTTTGTTTCACTGTCTGGTTGTTCTGTGTTCTTGAATGTATTTATGCCAGTTAACCACCAAACCTGCTTATGGAAACCATCTGTGACCACCAGCTCTTATCTCGGAATCTCTTGTGTGTGTGTGTGTGTGTGTGTGTGTGTGTGTGTGTGTGTGTGTGTGTGTGTGTGTGTGTGTGTGTGTGT
>NW_015547686.1:213120-219000 GCF_001515605.1 Sinocyclocheilus anshuiensis
GTGGGAACAGAGTGTCTGATATTTTTTTTTTAGAAAGAAACATCCATAATCTGTACCTAGTTCAGAGTCACTTTAACGTTGCTATAAATGTTACAAATATATAATCCATTAATACACAATCTGAGACCACAAACTTTACTTGAGTAAATATATAAAGCAGTGGTTTTTAAGAACTATTAACCACAGTGTGAAAATCCCTCCAAGCATGCAGTTACTCAATGTAACCACAAGGTGGAGATCCAGTCTAAAGATGCACAAAATCATCATTACAATCTGTTTTAGACGCAAGCCCATAAAAGGTGAATTTGATGCTCGAATTAAGATGCTTTACTAGAATGTGTCCTGCTGAGGTGCTACAGTGAAAATGAGTATGGGTGGATTGATTTGTGGTGGAAATTTCTCCCTGCTGTTTCTGGTGGTATTAGATCAGGCTGAATCCAGGTTACAGATCCTACTTGTTACTCCTACACAGTTATATTTCCTGCCCATAATTTCAGCTGTCCTATTTTCACCTCCTCTCTCTCGTCCTCCTATATCTGTAGGTTGCTCTCTCTCACACAAGCACACATACGTATAGCTAACAGAAGAATAGCAGGAAACAATGGTTTGTGGTCCAACCGTAATTGTGCATGACTCCCATTTTAGTGACATCATTTCCTTCCTTCACAGGAAGTCTGTAGTGAGTGTGAACAGAAGGTAGTGGAGAGGAATCTTTCTGCTGGCTTTCTTATTGTTATGTTACAGTACTTACACACACACACACACACACACACACACACACAAGATGACCTAATGAGAGTACTTCCCTTCTGGTTTTTGTGGTTCTGTTTGCAATGTTATTTTAGTATCGCTGAGATTCTATTATAGATATTATTCATATTTTGAAGTAGTTTTTTTTTTTTTAAATACGGCTATATGTTTTATTATTTTTTACTTTGGTTTTAATTAATATAATATACCAAGTTAAACAAAATGAAAGCGAGAAATGTTGCCTTGGCAATTAGCTGAAGTAAAATAAGCATCTGCATTTAAATTTCTTTCAGTTAATGTTTATTTTATTTCAAGTAACCTTTTTAAAAAAAAATGGGTTTCAGTTTTAGTTAAAGCTTGTAGTCCGTAACTTTTGGCGCTCTAGCGGTTAATAAACAGAACTGCGTGCGTCTTGCGGAAGAACATTGTAGCCGGAGCTACTTCTCTCTGTTTATGTCTATGACGAATCACGCAGGTACTGGGCTACTCCGCAGCGGTACCTACCTGAACCAGTCTAAATAGTCAGAATATAAACACTTATTATAGGTGTACCGTAGTGATTCAGGACAAGCCAAAAACACGGTTTGGAAAATGGATTCATGGTGCACTCGCTTATTATATCAATTTTGTAAATTTTGAACACAAAAAAGTTACGGACTGCAGCTTTAACTCTAGCCCTTGTCTGGAATATGTGTACTGCATTGGGGGTTGGTAGTGAATCTTTATGTAAGTGTAAAAGTTATAAAAGAAAAACCTTCAACAAAGTCATACACACTAGGCTTGCTGCGATAGACGGTGTTTTCGGTTATACCGGTGTTAAGCCGCAACACCGGTTATGTCATTTGCACCACCCCCCACCGTCGTTTAGATTTTTTTATAGCAACAAAAATCATTTAGCCTTAGTTAAATGTCCCCAGTTAGAGGACAGACACATTTAAAAACTAAATGCTCAATGCAGCGTCCCGAACCGTGCGCAAACGACAGTGCACCACGGAGCAGGAGTCAGATTTTATTTATCACGTGAGGAGAGTGAGTTGAGCTGACTGACAAGAGTTTCGGTTATACCGGTGTTAAGCCGCAACACCGGTTATGTCATTTGCACCACCCCCCACCGTCGTTTAGATTTTTTTATAGCAACAAAAATCATTTAGCCTTAGTTAAATGTCCCCAGTTAGAGGACAGACACATTTAAAAACTAAATGCTCAATGCAGCGTCCCGAACCGTGCGCAAACGACAGTGCACCACGGAGCAGGAGTCAGATTTTATTTATCACGCACGTGAGGAGAGTGAGTCGAGCTGACTGACAAGAGTGAGGTGAGAAAGACAAGACGATGGCAGAAGACTGTTTAGAAAGGAAATGCAAAGGCGCCTGTTTGGCACTATTTTAGATTTGGAAAAGCCTATTGACTGGAAGTTTTTTTAAACATTCGTTTCTTATTTATTTGGTTCCACAGTGTTTGCTGATTTTCAGTTTTATATACCTATTTAAACTTTGTGTAGCCTAAGTAATTTGTTATTTTATTAGACATATACGGTGTATTTTTATTCGTTTTGTTAATAAAAGTCCTGAGTTTTACGTTGTTGTTGCTTGAATTGAATAAACGCCGAATTGCCGCTCATTTTAAAGTGAAAGTAAAATGCTTACGGCACTTTTACAAGCCATTTGAAAGGGAAGAAAAAAGAGGGAAACTCAAACGAACTAACACCCCCCCACCCCAACGGTGATACAGGTATTACCGGTGTTGTCACACGTCGATTAACCGGTGGGAAAATTTCCTCACCGTCACAACCCTAATACACACATGCCAGCTAACACAGACACACAGATTTGACAGAAATCAATAACAACCGAGAACCTGAGGCAATCTCTTTCCATCTTTTTCCCCTCATGCCTTTTGCTTCTTTCTTTTTGTCAGTGTCAAACTGCATTTATTCACTACTGTAAGATCTTACTCCTACCTGCTGTCCTGTTGCAAGTGTGCCCACACAGCCATAAATGCATTGTTCTGTGTGTGTGTGTTTACATTTTGCTTAATGCATGTTTCTGTGACCTCAGTTATACACCTTTTATCACTGGCCAGTTCTGTATAGAGATTATTTCCAAATGACCATTTGTCTGTAAGTGATATTTTTGAACCTAACTGGATGCACTACTAATCTGATCTACAAGCTATGAGCTGCTTTGTTCCATTGTCAGAGTTATATCTCGTTTTCTTCTAGCGCTTCTATCAGAGAGAGAAAGATGGAGAGATGGTGAGCGATAGATGTAAAGTAGTAAGGTCAAAAACAATCAGGCACCTGGAAGGGGCAGCTATATTTGGGGTCCTACGAATGAGTCTCTTCTAAGTTTGACACTTCCTGGTGTGGTGCAATGTCTGTGAGTGCAACCGGCAGCTAGAGCGTATGTGTGTGCTTCTGAATAGACGCGTGTGTGAGTGCAAGTGGCAGCTACTGTGGGAGGAAAACAGGAGATGAGCGCTTTAAGAGAGAGAAAGACATGAAGAGAGGACTGGAGGAACACTCTTTGCTTTATGACTCTGCTTAGGGACTTTAAGAACTTCCTCAGAGAGAGAGAGAGAGAGAGAGAGAGGAAGGAAAGAAAGAAAGAGAGGAGGGGGAGAGGAATGTGGGGGTTTGCTTATAGGATTAAGTGTCTTGAAGGCGAAATGGGAAGCGGATCACACGTGGAAGTCTGCAAGGATCTGGAGGACTGAGTGCTGTTCGGGTGTCCTCCCTCTCTTTCCAAGAGGCGGAGAGCAGGATGGTGCGACCCTTCACTTCTAGTTTTTCTCAGCATGGGGACTCTCTGACTCCATGAGTTTGGGATTAGTTAGCATTGTTTGATTGACGACCAGAGGCTCCTGATGGAGCAGGAGCTAGGAGCAGGTTCACAGGACAGGGAAGAGGTCACAACCTCTCTGGCCTCCACGTCTGCATCTTCATCCAACTCTGAACTTCCATCCAACCCCCAGCCTGAGGGGGAGAGAGTCGCAGTGGGTCGCCGGCATAACAGCAGGACTTTTACTGGGTTACGGCTGTTTGGAAGGAGGTGAGTCGAACACGCACCTGATGAGTGTGTTATGAGCTCCTAGTGCACTAGTCTTTGTCTATGGGTAGATGTAAAGGAAGATTGCATATTTATGAGAACTTGCGGAGAGTGCGTGTTTGCAAGTTTCCATTCAATGTTTCCATCTCAAACCTGAGCCTTGTACTGTGTGTTTGCAATAACAACACATTGTGTCTGTAACACTGTTTGTGTTACCCAGCCAGACAGTGACTGTGTGCTTGCTCACTGACGCTTTGTGTTGTGTTCTGGCTGGGCTGAGATTTGGTGTTCTGGCTGCATCAACTAATCAATGAAATTGAAAATATTCAAGATAATTGGATTTGATTATTGATTAATCATGTTTGTGACCACTGAATTGGACTGAAAACACCCATCAGTCATGTCAGTTTTTTTCTATTTCTATGGAAAAAATGCATCTAGAAAACATCACAGGATGCAGAGAGTTAGCTGCTTTGGGAAGAATACACAACTGAAATTACATGAGAATGCTCCATATTTAATGCTTCAAAACAAAAACATTATAGTTTAACTCGGCCTAATCTGTTATGCATTTCCTCAGCGCATAACTTCCTTTTTACAGTTTTATCCTTTAAATTTTTAGAAAGTCACATTAATATTTCCATTTTATATAAAGGCTCGTTCTGGCAACAAGTGCATCTCAGTTAAGCTCCACGGACCTCAGTGAAAGAGTGCTGGCATGGACAAGCATATCAAACAGACAGCGGACAATAGAATGAGTACAATTCTGACTAAATTGTGTTTTTGTAACATATTGTTAGACTATTTTTATGAGAGCAATAACAGTAAAGGGACTATTGTAATTGAGTATAAATGTAATATGTTCAGATGAGTTAATGTGTGTTCCTCCTACCAGTACCCATAACATGTTAGTAAGTGTTTTTGTTTTTCTGAAGTATCATTTTCAGTTTAGAGATTTTAACTTCTACTTCCAAATGGCAAACAATCCTTTGCACATTTAATTATAGTTACATCCACTATAATTGTTTTGATTTCCTTAAAACTGCACATTGTTTGAAGGGACAACACTGGACATGATGTAGAAAAACAATTTAGTAAATAATGGATTAAAATGAAGGTATTATTTATTTTTTTTTAATTCATTATTTTTTGATTTTTTTCATCCCTAGTTCCTTCATTCCTTTTTTGTCTTTAATCCAACTGAAATCATACCAGTCTGGTTTTTGTGAAGTTGCACTTACACTAACAGACCTAGATAATGTGATTTGTAGCTTGGCTTCGTCCAGCATATACACGTGTTAATCACACTACAGTTGACCTTGCACGCTTACTCCTAAAGACAGAGGTGATTAATTAATCATTCAGACATTCCATTAAAGGGTTAGTTCACCCAAAAATGAAAATTAGCCCATAAATTTCTCACCCTCAAGTCATCCTAGGTGTATATGACTTTCTTCTTTCAGACAAGTCCAGCTGGAGTTATATTAAAAATTGTCTTTGATCTTTCAAGCTGTTTAACGGCACTCAGCTGGTGTTGCATGCATCAGTCCAAAAGAAGTTAAATAAAAAGCACCCATCCATAAAAAAAGTACCTCACACGGCTCCAGGGGGTGAACAAAGGCCTCCTGTAGCGAATCGATGCGTTTTTGTAAGAAAAATATCCATATTCAAAACGTAATAATCACTTTAATGTAGCTTGCACCAACAGTTGTACACAGAAGCAGCTCCGGGAGGATGACGTATGAATTTATGGGCTAATTTACATTTTTGGGTGAACTAACCCTTTAAGCGTTGTGTCACAGACAGACAGACAGAAGGCTGTAGCTCTAATATGCAAAACCTGCTGTAGCTCAATATAACATGCATGTAAACATATTCACTGATTCTGAGAGAAGATGAGCATTGTGACAAGATTGTGTGTGTGTGAATGTGGATAAGTTTACTTTGCTATACTTAAGAGGCAGGTTGTAGATTTAGGATTTTTTGAGTTGGTATTAGGGGTGTGCGATATATATCGTCTGCGATATCGTAATTGTTGTTTTAACGATGTGCGATTTGACATTATCGAGTATTTTGCAAAAAC